>NW_019388973.1:0-5534 GCF_000671375.1 Centruroides sculpturatus
TCAAGTTTTATTTGTTTCTTGTTTTTCGTGGACTTAGTGTACCAGTATGTAACACTAGTTGCCCTCTTCCTCTACAGTCGCATAAAAGAATGAAGTCATTCCATAGGTTAGTTCACACTGACAGCAAATAATAAAAATAATGAGAAACCAGAAAGTGTTTTTTTTTTTATTCCCTTAATGAAATTTGTCCACACTAATGTGGAAAGCAAAAATTTTCAATGCATTGGACTGGCGAAGCAATTTGCGAGATAGAAAAATTTGTCAGGAACATTATCAAATTACATATTAAAGTGTTTTATCTCATTTTCAGATAATCACTTATAAAATTCAAATAAGGAACAGTCTTCAAATCAATTCAAACTTAATGAATTAATTTAAAGAGTTAAAGAGATGAGATAGCGTAAAAAAAAAAATTTAATCTTGAATAAATGTGTGATTCTTAAAACATTGTGTTTACAACTAATCTTTTCATTATATGCTATAGTCCTATAAATTTAATTTTAATACTCACCATCACTTTTTGCCTTTTTTGCTGGTGGTTCTACAGCTTTTACAAGTTTTGGTGCTTCTTTTTCATCCTCATCATCATCTTCCTCTTCCTCATCCTCCTCCTCCTCCTCCTCCTCCTCATCATCATCATCATCCTCTTCCTCATCATCATCATCGTCGTCATCATCATCATCGTCCTCTTCAATTTCTATAACTTTTCTCTTTGCTGAACCAGCAGCCTTTGATTGTTTCAGCGAAGCAGGCGTTTTTAAATTATCGTCATTTTTTTTAGGCGAGGGAGAAAATTCCATTTTGGATTGAAAAACATTTTGTTGTTTAGGTGTCTTGGCTGTTTTATTTTCAATCTGTTTTTTCTGTGAATTCTGTTGAACAGTTAATTTGTTAGGAGTTTTAGCAGGAGTTTTGTTTGAAGCTTTAACTGGAGTTTTGCTATTCATGCTCTTATCTGCAAATGACTGTCCTAAATCTCTGCTTTTATTTGGCTTTTTCGTATCCTCTTCTTCATCTAAACTGTCATCATCGTCTTCATCACTTTCTTCTTCTTCCTCTTCACTTTCATCACCTATTAATAAATTTCATTTATTTACTTTAATAAAATAAAATTAAAACATCCAGTAAAATTAAAGAATACAAAATATTACTTTCGTCACTTCCTACTTCAATGTCACTCATATCATCTATTAAAAAAAAAAAAAAATTTTTAATTAAGATTACTTGGGTTATCAGTTTTTATTTTTATAGATCTATTTATATAATAATTCCATATTTTATATAACAATTAATAGGCATAGTCCATAATAATAAAAATAACACTATATTAAATTCATATTAATGCAGAGTTTAGGATCCTTATAAGTATAAAAACTAACAGAAACTTACAATGTCTTTCTGTAATACATTACTCCAGAATTAATACAGTTGAACTCAGTTAAAACAATCATTAGGGGACCAGCAAGATTTATTCATTATAACCATTACTTATTACATCTGTAAAGAGCAGTGACATAACTAGGGAGAATGGGTGGCTACCTAGGGTGCAAACGCATAGGGCGCACCTCGCAAGTGGTAAAATTTGTAGCTATATTACTGATAATTAGTGAAATCTATTTTTTAATTCTCGATTGCTTTATTTTTTGACAATGTCGATACTGTCGAAGATGACAAAGAAACCTTTCTACAGACTAAGACGTTTTTAAGTATTGTACCATGTTATAACTTGCAAATGATTTTTACTTTTTCGTAAACTGAGAGACATTTCCCCCTTCATAAACATCTTTCTTGGGGGTTCGTTTCTAACTACAGTATATGGTAATTTTACAATCATAGTGATGATTAATTAGGTAAATTGGCAAAGTAGGATGGAAGCTACTGAAGAAAGAAGGAGACGGTCACCAAAAAGAAAGTTGAGTGATAAATAGGCCTGTAATCAATGCAGGTCATAATATCTAATCATCCAGTGGTCAAACAAGTAATCCTTTCAGTTTTATCTATTCCAAGAATTTGGTATCACATTTTCTACTAATTGAAGAATTAAGAATGTTTGAATTAGTGACATTTTGCAGTGGCACATTAGAAAAAGGGTTAATATTCTTTAAAATGTGAAATTAATACTGTTACCAAGTGTCAATCAAGAACGATAACATTTTGCAGAAAATGTCGGTGTAATACACTTTAATCTATCAAAACTGAAGAATAGATTATCATGTAATATTTGAAAAATAGTTACCATCGTCATCACTTTCTTCTTCACTCATATCTTCATCTTCACTTTCCTCTTCTTTCATCATTAGTTTCTTCTTCTCTGCCATTTTTTTGGCTTCCTGAAAAATAATTCATTTTTATAAATTCTCCATAAAATTTATTTTGTTTGTAAAAAAATAAAAAAAATTTTTTTAATGATACAATAGCCACGATTATTATTTTAAAAAGTTTACATTAGGCTTAACATCCACGAAAATTCAATGCGAAGCGACACGCAATGGAGAAAAATTTCAACATGGGATAGGTTAATTATTTTTTCATACGTAATTGGTTATCCGAACAACCCCAGTCCCCAATTGATTCGGATAAACGATACTCTACTGTATTAAAAGTAAGTTTTTATATTTATTAGCAACATTATTATAATATATTTATTAACAACAAAACACTGGATATGAAATGGGCTGACAACTTGGAATTTCAACAAGATGTGATGTAATTTATCATTTGGTTATCACAGAAAAATAAAGTTGTTATAAAAATACTGAATATTGTTGATACTGAAGAATGGCAAATCTATTATATAGGTGCCACTACCAGATTGCTGTGTTTGTCTAGCAGAGCATTGTGAAGATATTACACAATAGATGTTCAAACAGAGCTAGCCAAAAAGTGATGGAATATAACTTTGATTCTCTTTGGTTATAAGATTTGCTGGTAAAACATTGTGGGAATAGGAGAATCTTAGTTTATTTGGGAGTCTTTGTTTCTTACACAAACGTTCCATTACAACTCCCCACACTTAATATTCCAGATAATATTTATAATAATAATAATATTCCACTTAATATTACACTGTTCATCTTGCTAAAATCCTAGGTCACACAGTTGTGTGACAAGAACATACAAGTAACAGAGGGCTCCAATGTTTATATTTTCTTTATACTCTTATCATCATCATCACAAGTTAACCAATTTTTGAATTCATTCACTTAATTAAGCCACAAATGTCTAGACCAATTCATCTTGAAAAATCAATTTTTAAGTCAAAATGGCAGTAAACTACTTAGAGCAAACAAGTATTTTACTTAAAATTATGCAAATTGCATTTGAAAATTTAATATATTACAGCCTCATCTGTAAATCATAAAACTTATTTCTTATGATCCACATTTTTTTTCAATGAAAACATTTTTTCTTATGATCCACAGTCATTAGAAAGTCATTTTATCATAAGTAAATATACTAAATATTAAAAATAATTTTACATAATATTTTTTCAATTAAAATATAATTTTGATAGAATTTGGTATCACATTTTCTACTAATTGAAGAATTAAGAATGTTTGAATTAGTGACATTTTGCAGTGGCACATTAGAAAAAGGGGTTATATTCTTTAAAATGTGAAATTAATACTGTTACCAAGTGTCAATCAAGAACGATAACATTTTGCAGAAAATGTCGGTGTAATACACTTTAATCTATCAAAACTGAAGAATAGATTATCATGTAATATTTGAAAAATAGTTACCATCGTCATCACTTTCTTCTTCACTCATATCTTCATCTTCACTTTCCTCTTCTTTCATCATTAGTTTCTTCTTCTCTGCCATTTTTTTGGCTTCCTGAAAAATAATTCATTTTTATAAATTCTCCATAAAATTTATTTTGTTTGTAAAAAAATAAAAAAAATTTTTTTAATGATACAATAGCCACGATTATTATTTTAAAAAGTTTACATTAGGCTTAACATCCACGAAAATTCAATGCGAAGCGACACGCAATGGAGAAAAATTTCAACATGGGATAGGTTAATTATTTTTTCATACGTAATTGGTTATCCGAACAACCCCAGTCCCCAATTGATTCGGATAAACGATACTCTACTGTATTAAAAGTAAGTTTTTATATTTATTAGCAACATTATTATAATATATTTATTAACAACAAAACACTGGATATGAAATGGGCTGACAACTTGGAATTTCAACAAGATGTGATGTAATTTATCATTTGGTTATCACAGAAAAATAAAGTTGTTATAAAAATACTGAATATTGTTGATACTGAAGAATGGCAAATCTATTATATAGGTGCCACTACCAGATTGCTGTGTTTGTCTAGCAGAGCATTGTGAAGATATTACACAATAGATGTTCAAACAGAGCTAGCCAAAAAGTGATGGAATATAACTTTGATTCTCTTTGGTTATAAGATTTGCTGGTAAAACATTGTGGGAATAGGAGAATCTTAGTTTATTTGGGAGTCTTTGTTTCTTACACAAACGTTCCATTACAACTCCCCACACNTTTTTTTTTCACTAACTACCTTTAACACTGCTTTTAAAAAAATATATTTATAAAAAAAACATCTTAAATCACAATATTTGTGCATAAGATAACAAATACAAATACAGTAAGACTCAGCTTAATGCTGATTTGATATAACATGGTATGCTCGAAGCCTAAGAAACGCTCAAAATTTATGCCGATTTAAATTATCACAGCATTTCACTGATTCGTATATAATATGATTATTTATGAACACGAATCAATCAGAAAAAAGTGGCAGAAAGGTGTACTTTCTTTAAATCTATGTTTGTTTGATGCAATTTTAGAAAAAATATATCATCATGAATGCCATAGGCAATATCAGCATCGCTTGACAAGGATTAACCGATAAATGCTTGAACGAAGTGCGGAAGAAGTTATGGCTGAAGGTATCCAAAAATTCTCAACGAGAAGAGCCTATTGCTGTATTGTTATGTTGACTAAATTGTTGACCTAATCGATACAGCAGGTCTAGACGTAGATGAGCAGGATATTGAGGAGTTACCGCAGGTTTCTGGTGAGAGTCTTACCAACGATGACCTTCAAGAACTGGTAGGAAAAGGAATTCGTGTAAAACTGGAAAATAGAATTAAAATAAAATTTGTTTATTTTTGGTTGCGTGTTCCCCTATCCCTATTTACTTACACCCAATCTGCCAATGTATCAGCTTTTCAATTTCTGCTAAAATGCCCAACTTGCCAATAGATCGACTCCTGGTAACTCTTGAAATTCTTTTGTGGCATTTCTTAGAAGAATGTGCTGACTGGTAGAAGATTCCAGAAGGTCTAATGAATGTATTTCCTACTAGATGGCATCATTGCGTTTAAGACAGAGTTTTTCGAAAATTGTCACCATTTTGTTTGCATTTCTCATCCTGCATGGAGTGTTTTTCTTGTTTCTTGAGGTCGTATGTTCAAGTTTACTGCATTTATTTTATATTGTATATCATTTTAGTATGTTTGTTAACTTTTATTTATCATATTTATTTTATT
>NW_019388974.1:0-5533 GCF_000671375.1 Centruroides sculpturatus
GAATTAATACCAGAGAAGAAAATATATATAAGTGAAGAGCAGTGCCGGCCCGAGGCAAGTTTTTGGATGGAGCGAGATCCTATTATGGCGCCCTCCTTGGTTGCCCCTAATTTATACCCTTGAATTTTCTTTACCCTAGGACTTAGCGCCTGGAGCGACTGCTCCGTTTGCCCTATGGTAGGGCCGGCTCTGGTGAAGAGTATATACCCAAGGTCACGTTTATATGTTTTTTTTTTAATGATATAAACATATATTGAAAAACTTAATGTGTTACTGTACACATTAAGTTTTTACTGCTGCTCTTGTTAACAGAAAAATTTTCTGCCATCTAATGTTATTACTTTTCTGGAAAGAAAAAAAATCTCCAGGATTATCGGTGGCTCGTGGTACCACACCCATGGGACGCCGTGGCCGTGTCGTTCGTAACTATTAATAGTGGTTTTAATGCCGAATAACATTATTTTATTGACCGATGCTTTCATGATTAGTAAGTGCGTGATACTTAGTTTACTCTTGTAACTATTTAAGTTAATATCAAAGTGATGCTGCTTTGATGTTAATATAGTTTCACTCTTGTTTTGGGATGATTTGGAGCTTAAGTGAAAAAATAAACTTGAAGAAAATTTCTGTCGGAGACATATACGAGAACTTCGTATCAGTCATCACTTATACCCCAAATTAAATCGACATAATGAATGTATTATTAATTAAAGACAGTCTGCCCAAAAAGGGGCCACCATTTATTTTTCGTGTTCCAGACTTCACATTCACGGCGACAGACCTTTCTTTATAGGCTACATGCCGCCAGAATTTAAAAACAGTCCTTTAAAAAACACAATTACATCCAATTAAAAAAACTTTTTTAAAAAAGGAACTGGTGTTACACAGACGTCTTGCTTTCCATTCTTCCTATGGGGTGTTTCTGCTTTTATCTACTGGAATGAGCGCTGGAAAATGCAGATTTCGGAAACTTCCCCCTGGTGACGATACATTCCAATTTTTTTCTNGTTGTTTCTGACAACAGCCCAGAGACATCACCATCGGATCTATCTGATTTGTCCCAAAACTATTCTAGGGAATAAACACCAACTGTCAGGATTATTATTTATATGTAAAAGCATTGGCCATTGTGCCTATCTCATAGTGGCCCATAATGCAAACCAATACTTCTACAAAATTGTCCTGCCTTGAAAACACTGGCCAGTTACTGTGATGCTTGCTTACCATCAAAAAGGTACTTGAGTAAAACAATTACACATTCTGATAACTTTTTTTGATACTCGGCAAGCAATGCACTCATCAATTACCTCAAAAGAGTTACTCCAACCTGACCAAAACAAATGTCATTGAAGAGCTGCTCCCCGAATTTGCCAGCACAAGCTTCGTATTATCTATGCCAATGCCACATGCCCCCTACCGTATGGAAAACTCTAAACAGACCGGCTCTTATGGATGTGCCAATATGCAAAGTGGCCCATGGTGCCCTGCCTTTTGCTACTACTTACATTAGATGTTTTTGATAACAAACTTCTTTCGTGACTTCAAAATTGGCCAAGTAGAATATTGCATTAAGCAGAGAACATGATCCAAACAGTGTTTAAAATGAAACAGACACTTGATCTGTTAATCTAATAGTATTTTGATGCAATGCTTCAGCTAATATAAAGATGAAAAGAGATTTAATAATGATCTAGAGATCTTTATTAAATAAACAACAACAGAATACAATTTCTCCTACCTTCTGTTGTGGGTAGTGCCAATGCCAAAGTTATTTTGCACCCTAGGCAAAGTTTACAGGTGCACCCCTTATTTTACAAGTTGGATATCTTTTAAAATGTAATTTTAAATATAATAAATAAAAATTATTTTGGTATGCTTTATTAATAATATACAATATGTAATCCTTTAAAATGGAGCCTTTTCAATTAATTTGAAAATTCTTTGTTATAATTCATTTACAAAAAAAGTTATAAAATACCGAAATTTAAATTTTAATACGAAATTTATTTATCATAACTGAATTTTAAATAGTGGTAAGTTCAAATTATTTAGGTAAGGAACAAAAAATAACCAGGCTTTAAATAGTAAAATAGTGTGATGGGTGAGGGATAAGAGAAAGGATTTGATACCTAAGTCATATAACACTATTTAATTTAATATTTTAGTGAAGTATGAATAAAGTGTGGCTTGAAACTTTACGGCTGGCATCTTAGGCAGTTGCCCAGTTTGCCTAAACAGTAGCACTGACCCAGGCACATGATATCAATGGCAATTATTCCAGTCCAGCAAAAATTGATGAAGCCTGCATAAATTTTTGCTGAACTAGAATTGTCTCTGATATCACACAACAGAAGGAAGATATGAAGGTTAGCTATAATCATGTATGTCATGCATAAATTCTGTCTCTTTAGTTATTAACTGCAGTTTGGAAATCAAAACTGTGCAAGGGATTTACTGAGAAATTCATGAATCAATTCCCAGAAGTAAACATCTACACTGATTAATCTATAACTATTTGCACAATAAAGCTATTATAGATGCACTGATAAAATTTATGCATGCATTCAAGTGAATAAAAAAAATGATCAATTTCAATCAAAACTAAACAAAAAAAAATTCAAATCAAAACTATTGACAAATAGAAAAGTAGTCAGTTTATGTAGTATATGAGATCTTAGTTGTTAGCTCTTGTGACTGAAGCTAATATCACTGCAATGACTATAGATTAATTAGTAATAGCTTTCCCTATTTCCAAGCTTAGTGCTATACCTGAAATATATTGTTCCATCACCGATCTGCTATCATCATCAGACATCATCCTCATTTACAAAAATACATTGTAGATAAAAATGAAAATTGTATTTGTTTGAACTCAGAATGGGATACCATTGAGGGGAAAAAAAGAGAGAATATTGCACATTAATTAATTAATTAAAAACATTTTTATACTATAACATTATACCAATTACATAAATTACAAATAATATATACAAATACAAAAAACATAGTATATTAGAGAATTTAATATATTTTATTAGCAACACAATTTCTGTATTTCAGATTTGCTAAAATGTATTTTAATTTATACAGCTGATTTTTATAAAATTACAAAATTCTGAATAATTTATTTCATTCTATTAATGAACATAACACTTTCCAGTGATACGTTTTTTTAGGCAAACAGCCTGAAAAAAAAGTCAGTGAAAAGTTTTATGTTCATTAATAAAATAAAGAAATAAATTATTATTATTGTTAAATAACATTATTCACAATCTGTACCATTTATGTTCCATGTTATTTTTTTTAAACAATTGGAGATAGAACAGATAGATTTTTACTTATTCATTATCAGTCAGTTATTTTTTAAAATTATGTAAAAAACAGAGGGTTGTAAAACTATTAAAAAAATTGAATTTTTTAAAAATAAGGTATTTATAGTTTTAAACTTTTATTTTACTTAATATTTTAATAATTTTTTTTTTATTTTTTTACCTTTTTTTTACATTTATAATAATATAATTTAAATTATTATTATAAAATTAAAGAAAAATTTTGAGCCATCAACTTCACTTTTATTGATTTTATCAATTTTATTCAATAGTTTTACAACCCTCTTTTTGCTTTTAACATAATTTTTAAAAAATCATTAATAATAAATAAAAATATTTCCAGGTAACTCCCCTCCTTTTCCATTTTTTTTTCTTAATATGTCTATACTATCGATTTTATATACTTTTTTAACTCAGCATAGATTTTAATAATTTTACAATAATATTACATATTATCATTCACAGTTTTACATTATTTTAAACAATTTTCCTTTTGGCTTTACTCAGAATTGACATCTTCATTTTGTATAGTTTGCAGGTTAAGTGGGGTCTAGATTCGAAATGCAAACTGTCTAATGACTATCTCAAGAATTTGATTTGTTCATCTAAATAAAATACATTCCTGTATGTCCTTAAATTATCAATATAATGCATGATTTAAAAACTATGATTAAACGTTCCAGAAGCTTCAAGCTTTGTCTTTTTAGTTTATGTTATAGAATTATTTCATTAAGTCTGTTGCTTTTTCAAACTGTATACAGACATAGTTGACATATCCAAATGCAAAAAATTCATCCTTAAAGATTTTAAACCACAAAAAAATTAAAAATTCTTTTACAAAACATTTATGATCAACCATCTCCTAAAGTGATGGGAAAGATAAACTACTATCTGCTATTTTAACTGTTCTTTCTCTAGACTCACTCAGTGAATCTCTCTCTTTTATTTGCTGATCTGTTAAATACTTTTCACACTCTTCATCTAGTCAAATTTTTTCACTTAAATTCATTCTTCAATTCACTTTCTCTCTTATGATCCTTAATTTTCTTTTGTAATAATTTTGATTTTTTCTTTTAGTTCAACAATGGTTATTAATGCTCGGCTACATTTGAATTATCTTATTTATATTTTATTGCTCTAATACAGTTGTTTACACTTCTCTCTCCAATGTTCTGTGCCAGACCTGCCATACATTTCATATCTTCAAGCTCTGGCACTCACCATCCAAGCTGTACAAAATGAATATCATACATTCGTTATTGAATCTAGAAGAAACTGCCTAATTAATTAATAGCCTCTTGTGTATTTTAATAAAGAAAATTCGTAAAAATTTCATTTTGTCAAAAACAGGAAAAATATGTCCCGAAAACGTTGGCAAGAAGGCTGAGACAATCTGGACTGTCCAGTTGCCTTATCCATATATAGTATATAAGAAAATAATTTGACTTAAATTTCTACAAAACTAGTTGCTGCCATCATTTTTCAATAATTTCTATATACTGTATGTTTGAAAAGAGTAAAACACAAATAATTATGTTGAAAAAAATTTATTTTTACTATTGCCAAACTAAACACTCAAAAATAATGATCACAAAATTCAGTATTGTATTTTCAATATAACATCTAAAGACACTTCCACCAAAATTGACAGAAAAATAAAGTACTGGTACAATATATTAACAAAATATATGCACAAGGTGATTCAAAAGTGGTGAATAAAATTTTACAGGATGATCAACTATTCAATTTATAGTAATAAATGTTAATGCACATGCCTGTCTGATTCTCAAAAGTTAGTTAGAGAAAAAGTACAGTAAGTGCTTCTGTTATTTGTAGATGTGAAACTTGTATTGCTAGTGAAGACAATCACTTAGAGCAGGGATGGCCAACCTTTTCAGAATGCGGGCCAAATTTCAGAAATAAATATTTCCTGCCGGGCCACGCACCTATTTTTTTTTTTTTAAAGTAAAGAAGCAAGCATGCTACAGCTTCAACCACATTGTCGCTTCCCGGTAGGTGAGATCGTGGTCAAACACTTGCCTGGTTTAATGTAAAAAAACACAAAAAATAGATATATTTATTTTTTGAAGAAAATAAAACATATTTATTAGTACAATTTAAAAATATTTAAAAGTGAGACATTTCACTTTGTTTTACAGAACTAAGTGCAGCAAAATTGATCTCCACTGATGTTGTCGCTACAC
>NW_019388975.1:0-5565 GCF_000671375.1 Centruroides sculpturatus
CTCCTATAATTACGTAAAACGTCATCGGGCAGCCGAACTACAGTACTGGTCTCCGAGCTATGTTATGAATTAAAGTTAATGCGTGTTAACGTCGATAGTTGGCGATCGAGTCGTTTTGCGGCCACGAGAAGAAGGTTTATCTTTGGTTAGTAGGTAGTTTTGCCATTTTCGAGCGTATTTATAATTTTTTCCTACGAGGAGATGAAACAACGGCGTGTCGAACAAGTGTTTTGTGACTAGGAGTAGGCTAAGTCTGGCTACTGCAAATCTGGTGAGAAATAACAGTTTTTTACACCACTTCCGAACCAATTAGATAAGTGGGAACGTATAATGTATAATTCCTCGAAATTATTTACGACTCGCAAGAAAATAGCAAATATGTGAATTACATTTTGCTGAAAGATTTCTGATTAAGAATTATGTGCATATAATTCAGGGTAAAAGTTGAGATTCCTGGTGGAAAATAGCGACTAAGGGCTGTTTCACGCTATGACCGACTGGTCCGACCCGACCGATTTTATAATCGGACCGACTAGTAGTAAAAGCATTCACACTAAGTACGATTATATGTCGGTGGCCGACTCATAAGGACCAATCAGAACGCGTGTTATAGATCAATACACTAGCCAATCGTGGTAAGTTTTTTAAATTAAACAGAAAACATGGCCGTCACGGAAAGCGATCGTGCATTTAGATATATCGCGTCATTATTAGATTATTAGATTAGTCAATCGCGTACCTTCAACGTTTAGTTTCTTGAAAATCTCCGTTCAAGAATTATTATTTTTTTTTTTATGTTGTCTTTATAATCGGCTGGCCGAATATCATAAAGCCACGGATACGTTCTGACTTCGTTTATTAAAGCTTCCGAGAAATCTATACTTTCCGCCATTTTCTAACTTCGACGTAGATTGGATAAATCTAAACTCTGATTGGTTATAGCTTCGAAGCTCTCATTGGCTGTAGCTCACCGACTACAAATATTTAACTTTTCAAATCTGTCCGACTGGAACGACTAGTCGGTCGGCAGACTGCTGTTGTCATGGCAACACGACTCGGAGTCGGGCCAGTCGGTCATAGTGTGAAATATCCCTAACGCGGGATGGTAATTCTTCGAATTTTTCCAATTGCCCGTTAGATTTGTCAGTTAAAGCTACAGAACATTTAAAATTGCGTACAAGTGGTTGTTAATAATAGTTGAACACTAGGGTATCAACTATTATCATCAACCATTTTTCAGATTGGAATTAAATTTAAAATAGAATTTTTTTTTTAATATATCACGGTGGCCGGATGGCCGAGCGGTCAAAGTGGCAGCCTACCATCCCGGGGGACCCGGGATCGAAACTGGATAGGTCAAGGAAACCCCAGGAATCTTTCGGGGGGCAGATCGGATATGTCGGGCTCTGTCCCTTTCCATCCGCTCGCTCCATTATGGACCCGGACGAACCCATAATGGGCCTGGTAAATAAGGACCTCTTGGTACCTACAGGGTGGAAAGAGTTAACTCTTTCCGTCCCGTGGGCACTAAGAGAGCCTCTTACGGGTTGGGCCAGGCCCACAATGGGACGGGACCCGACATATCCGGACGGACCACCCCCGAAAAATTCCCGAGAATTTATCGACCCGTCCGGATTCGAACCCGGGTCCCTTACTATTGGTTTCGACCGCTTCCCGGTCGCTCGTTGTTGGTAAGCGCGTGCCCTTGTCATTTATAAGTAAGGCGTTTGTCCAAAAATTTCCATAATAAACTCGATTTTCTCTGAAAATTGAAAGTCGTCGTTTCCACTTTCCCAAAAATCAAAAACCGGAAAAAACCGACGCCGCGTCGACTATTAGCTCGCCCTCTAACCGAATGTATAAATGTATTTGCGCCAGAATGTATAAATTCAATAACTTAAAAGTCATCCAACGCGTTTCCTATTATAGGATACCTCGGCCACCGACCTTTTCCAAGCATCCAAATCTACAGAAATGTGTCCTAGTGTAACACTTTACTGGGTTCGTAAATAAAGATCAGGTACGGCGAAAAACAAGACGTTAGATTTACTTACCTTTCAAATCCTTTAATATACTATACGGCGCAATAATTCGGACCGAAGCGACTGTTTTTCTCGCCAAAACAAGCGTTTAGACTTTAGGCCCTAAGCCAGCATTAGTTATAAATTATGCCGCTGCGGTAAACCGCGCCAATGGCCGAAACCCGTTCTGTGGTATTTTCTGGTGATAATTACGAGTTACGAATGCTTTATTCGTGATTACTATTAATGTAGTTAAAAATGAAAAGTTAAATTTTTACACAGACACCTTACTTACGAGTTTCTCCTTAAAAAACACGATAATGTTCGAAAATTAAGTAGACGCATTTTAAAGTATTTTTCTCTAATCCTTTTTTCTTCGTCCAACACGGAAGTAGCAATAAGTTGCCTTTGAAGATAGAATAAACACCATAAATAGATTATTGAAAACATTAAAACAAAGTTAAAATTGATCAAACGTCGACCTTTTATTTTAGGATCCGGCGTTTCTTACATTAAAACAACGATAAAAAATTTTTCTTACAATAATTATCGCGTCTCGTAGCCATATCTAACCACCGCTTCGGGTATTGGCAAATAATTTTTGCAAATATGTCTAGTTAATTTTCGATTGAAAATAGTCCCGGGTTGTATCGTTATTACGCAAATAATGCACGATTTTTATACGATAATGTTTGGTAATATAAATGTAAGAATATCGAACGCATTTCCCACCCTCGGAAGCGCTAGCAAATCGCCTGGGTAACTGGACATTCGAACTTTGCCTAAATTCGCCTTCGTCCGTCCTTCCGGGTTCGTATCGAGTTTCATTTTTTTCTTTGTCCTTCTTCCGCCCGCGTCGTTTTTTGACGAATTAACAATTAATCAACGTACGATTATTTACGTTTTGTCGAAATTGTTACGTGTCGTTTAAAGTGTTCCGTCCGATCAGAATTCAATTAAAGAAAAACGTGCCGAGTACTTCCCCCTAACGAACATTACGTCCCTTCCATCTATAGAGTGAGAGAAGGTTTTAGTCTCGAACCCTGTCTTTTCCTGTAAGTAACCTTTCAAAAATAATGTCCAGACAATACAGTAATACCCCGAACTTACGCGATAGGCGGGACCGAGCGGTAACCGCGTAAGTCGGGGTATAATTTCGCATATAAATACATACAGATAATTTTCAATTGGGGCCGGAGACTAAAGAAAACAACAATTTAGAAAAAAATGTTTAATAAAATCTTACATAATACATATGTATAACATATTATATTATTTTACAATTTTTCACATTTACTCGATTATTACGCCATAATTTTAACATTGTTTCCATTTCGGCGATAATACTGTGACGTTTACGAATGATGCTCGAATTTAAAGATTGAGCATTTTTTACAGCTTCGAGAATTTTTTCTTTGCCTTTTATAATCGTTCCGACCGACAATTCCGGTAGATCAAACTTCTTTGACAATTCACAAATTTTCATTTTTGTATCCAAGTCTTTAATAATGGGTACGTTCGAAAAGTCAAACGAAATAGGAATAACGATGACGTCATTCTCGTTTAAGTCGTTCGACTTTACGAACGTACCCAATGTTAACTTTACATTCCAAAGATAAAGTTTTTCGTTTCTTGTTTGATGCGGAAGAATCAGTTCTACTTCGTTTGGATGACGTAGTAGAGTCGCTCCAGTCTCCGTAGATATAACAAACACAGAAATAAATAACACAAAATAAATTGTAGCTATGCGTCGATTCCGCGCGACACGTCCGAACACGTAAGCCGAACAATAGTGTGGGGGGAGTGAGTAATCGAGGGTCGCGTGGCGCTCAAACAAAAGACGAATCGACGAGATTTGAAAATCGTGTAACTCCGGGTTCCCGCCAGTAGCGGCATAATTTAGAACTAAGACTTAGTAGACTCTAGACCGGGGGTGGCCAATCTTTTTTACGCTACGCGCTAATTTTTTGACGGACGAGTTCGGATGCGCCGTATAATTCGAGTACTTCTTATACCGTCTTACGTTGGTGATTAGGGGTTGGTAAATAGAAATAAAGATAGAATCTTCTTCGTTTAGGGAAGGAAAAAGCATATATTTCAACTCGTCTCGATCCCGAGTTCAAATATATACTGAAAGTCCCGAAATTCCATCGGTGGTAATCTATAGTACAGCCAAAGATTTTACTGGTTACTAGCATTCGGAGTTTTTTCTTTAAAGCCATCTCTACCGTCAGAATTAAGCTTTTGCTATTTTACAATAATTAATAATACGCGTTTTAGAACAAAATCTCATAACGGCCGGAAAAGTTAGACAACCGGTGGCTAATTTTTTAACGCATTTTGTAGAAAATAAAGGCCGAACCATCTAATTATTCTACGCAGGGAATAAAACCGTTTACGCTCAAAAAGGGTGGTAGGAGGCGGGGCTTCCCAGACTCCGTTTCTAGCTTCCCCTCTTACCGCAGAAAGAATCGGGCGGGTCCACTCCGAATTAACCTTCTCGGTTTCTCCTTGCTTAATTCCCGCGTAGAATAATTAGAAGATGGTTCGGCTATCTTTTGTTTTTTTAAACACTTTTCGTAGAACCATGTAGATCTCGTCTTTTACACTTTCTGCAGAAATGCGAGGAAGCAATAACGGTCGACCTACGAAATTAACACGATATACTACGCGCGGTGGCGCATCCGGACCCCGGCNCTTTCTTTCTTCCCACTTTTCCTTTAGACCGTGAAAATCCTTTTGCGCATTACATGGAGGAAGAACTCCACTCCGCCGTCCGTTTCTCCCTACCGCCACCCATTAAACAGAAAAAAAAAACTGGCGGAGTCCGTTCCCGGACCACAAATAAATAATTATAACGGAAGAGAATTAGGGCTGGCCGACCGCCCCGTCCGAGAATAGATTTTGGCCCGGCGGTCCGTTTATTTACTCGCTATTTACCGTCCGGGACAAGTGGAAGACGCGACACAATACAAATTAAAAACAAGAATTTTAATTAGGAAAAGTCGCTACAGACTTTTCCTTTCGACCCTCGTCCGAAGGGAATTACCCATTTTCTTCTCTCCTCCGTCGCCGCCCGGAACGGTCCGACTCCGTTCTTCGGTTTTTATTACGTAATTATTTTCGGGTATTTGCATCCGCCGGTTTCCTTTTCCGACCGGGAACGCTCGGCATATTTCCGTAAAAATAACCCCCGGGCCAACGTCGATTACAAAAATGCGTTTTTCGTTCGTCGGTCGGCCTCTAACCCTAGTTCTTCGGAGGGTTTCGTCCCTTCTCCTCCCGGTTCCCCGCCGTCTTCCCTTATCGGAAAGAAGTCGAAACCCTAGTCGCGGCCCCGTCGTTTGGTAAAACGCACCTGCGTCGCGACTCCGCTTCTCGGCGGAGATCTAAGACGACGACGCGCCACGTTTCTTATTCGTTTAACCGGACGGACGAGTACTCCGACGGCCTGATTTTTCTACCGGTCCTACCAAAAATCTCGTCCGCCGTATTCGGGAGACGCACGAAAGTCCCTCTGCCGGCCTTACCTAACCGCGGCCGC
>NW_019388976.1:0-5518 GCF_000671375.1 Centruroides sculpturatus
ATTTTTTTAATTATTTTATTGCTCACAAAACAAACAATTTTCTAATTATGAGTGGTTAAGTCTTGTTTAAATACTGGCTGCCCTTTAATGGTTGAGCCATGTTGCCAGCTAAAACATGCAAAAATTTAACAAAAATAATTTTAAAGTAGCCAAGACATAGCCAAATATTGTAGTGTCACATCACTAGCGGACATTTGAAATTTGCCAACTAGAACGGTCGATTAACCGATGTGACGGTTAATCGGAGGTTGGATAATTGATGCTCTACTATATTTCATACAAAATTAGTCATTTACATTTCAATAAAATATTACACAAAATTTTTATTATACAGCAAATTTTTGATATACAGTGGAACCCCGGTTAATGAACGTCCTGGTTAACGACCAAATCGGTTAACGAACTTTTATTTTGCAAAAAATTTGTCTCGGATAACGAACGTAACGGTATTTTGTGTCAAATTTTAGTTGGTGTTAGGCATGCGCGCGTTAAGCATTGCTTTTCCGGGTGTTTGTGCTATGCTTCTTTTTTCAGTTTTGTGATATATATATTTAATCAATATGGCATCCAAGAAAGAAAAAAGTCATAGTGGCAATAGAAAACGACAATGCAATATAAACGACAATGCGCTATCGCATTTGAGAAAATTTTTGATTAAAAGAGTAAGACAATCAACTTTAGATGAATTTCTTGTTCCTTACGGAAAGAGTTTGTTTGTTTGTTAAGTTATGGCAACGCAACACTTGAGCGATCTGCCTAGGGAAATGCCTTCTGGGAGGTGTTTTTAAGGGAAACTGGTCCCTATTTAGGCGTTACAGACGTGGAGAAAACCCAGAAAACTCCACATGGCCAGCCCGTCTGAGCAAAGTGCGAACCCACGAACGAACTCCCCGTGTTTAAGGTACGAAGACCACTTAGCCACTGGTGGGTTTTTTTGCCGAAAGAGACTTCGACTCGAAGAATCTTCCATTGAAGTGCTATCCGTTATTTTTTTGGAGGGGATTACCCTTCTAAGCATTAAGGTTCGTATATCTCCACTTTTCTGCCACCAACTACAACAAACGAAGGTATGTACTGTACAGTGCTAGTTTATTAAACAAAGTTTACATGTTTGTTGCTGTAATGATACATACTACGTTTTCTTACATTTTCATCAAAGAAAATTACTGTATATTACAAATAAAATCACAAATATTTTGGAGACTAGAACGGATTAATTGCATTTGCATTAATTTCTATGGGAAAAATTGCTTCGGTTAACGAACGGAGTCGCGGAACGGATTAAGTTTGTTAACTGGGGTTCCACTGTATTAATATATACATTGTTATATACAATATGAGAATTGAGTAAGTATTCATGATTTTGCAGTTTATTGTAAATTCATCAGCCAATGTTAAATCATAATAATGATATATTTATAACACACAATCTTTAAACAACAATTATCAGGAGTGACTTAGGCTAAGTCAAATCAAATAAGCTGAAGTCCATTTACAAATCATCCTGTCACATCCAGGTATTATTGTCGGATTCAGGTCACAAATTATTTTTATAATCCCACTTAAGAACCAAGAAATGCCCTATAGATTTATGGATGATTTCTGTCTGTTCTCTCAAAACAAGTGGCTAATTTGTTCTGGAATGCCTCCAATTCTGTAAGAGATGAACTTTTGATTTCTTGGCCCTGCAGAAGCAACAACAAGAGCTGTTCCAGTTTATCTTGAACTTCTTATTTTGGGATAGACCTTCAAACATTGTGCACTGGAAATTGGTTTCTATCTCCAACTCCTTTTTGTACTTGAAAGTCTTTTTCAATCCTGCTATCTTAGCTTTGTCCCAATAAACCTTGGGGATCTCCTAATCTATACGTTCAGGATGATGCTTCAAGAATCCTTCTGACTTTCAAGGAGCCTGGCAGAAGTCCTCCATCTTCTGGATCCTTCGGATATTTTGACAATAATGCCAAAAGCCCACAGATTTCTGCATCCTGTGGAGAATCATTCGTCATCTTCATTCTCTGCTCACATCTCTCCACTTAGGATCTTTGGATGAAGACCTCCATTCATCCATCTCTAAAAACTTTTATACACTCATCCTTTTCAAAACTTGCAAGAAAACAAAAGCACATTGATATGACAATAAAAAACAACAAAGATATTTGTTAGCAAACAATAACAATTAATAAAGTTCTACAGACAACAGATTTCTAAGTTAAGAAATTCCATTTTCTACACTTCCTCAGGACTTAGAATTATATTAATTAATTAAATCACTCATATAACACACATGATAAAAATTTCCCTTTAATAATTTCAAAAATATGAGATGATTTGAAGAAAGATCAGAGATAATAAATTTATTCTGTATTATGATCATTGATGAAAATAAACTTTTAAAATACTTTTGTATGATGATATAGTTAACCTGCAATATAGCCATCTACTATACAGCCCCATTCTCATAAAACATTAATGAATACTTGCAATGGATTTTCTCCACAAATATTTAAGAAGAATCTCCATTGTGTGTAAATTATAAATGCAAAATCAAATATTTACAAATGACTCTCTCATCATCAAATCAGGTGACTTTTAAATCTTCAAACTTTTCACTATACCAACACCACTTGATAACCATATAGAATATCACACTTGTAGTGGAACATTATAGCTTCACAGGTCCCAGCAAAATTGGGGGATTTCATGTACAGTGTTGACTTCAGACATTTTTCTTCAGGGAAAATTTTGGGGAATTCTCATTTTTTTTGAATCCTAGAGTATAAAGGAAAAACTAAAGAACAATTTTATATAAAATTTCATTAAAAACAAAAAAAAATTACATTTAACTCTTCATGAATGTCATATGAATTTTTCTTGTGGATTAGATATAAATAATACACTTGATTGAATTAGTCAAGGTTATTATTTGGCACAATAAAAGTACATACTAATCAAACAGGAATTAGAATGCTGCATACTTATAAACTATAGTCATTTAATCTTCAAAGAATTTATAGAGCTTTTTTGCTTCTAATATTAAAGAATCTCTGAAAATTTTAAATGAACTTTTTGGCCATAAAAGATGTTTATCTTAACAGCTAAAATTGCATCTGCTATGGAGAACCATTTTGTAACATCAAAAAACAAAAAGAAAAAAATATGTGATAAATGTCCTTTTGTAGTTGCTTTCATTAAAATGTCCATCTCTTTGTGGAAGAAGAGAAAAATACAAATAACTTTTGAATAAAATCAAGAAAATTAAATGCTTCTGCAGCTGAATTTCTTAAATTTAGGCCACAAGCCATACAAGGAATATAACATTCAGATTTACTGCAGCTCTTAATTAATCTTTGCTTGTAAACCATTGTATATCCCTGGCATACTGGCTGCATTGTTGCAAGATTAATGGAATGTAGTCTACATACTCAATTTTGAAATTATATTTTCTAAGTAGCTAGCATCGTGTTCTGACTACAGTAACAAGTTTATAAGATTGGCTTGGGGCCCAGGCAATTGCCCTTTTTGCCTGTAGGATAAAGTGCCAAGGACTTCCTTTAAATCCAGAGGTCCCACTCTTCTCTGGATTTGGACTCCTCAACAATTTGGGATTAACATAACAGATAGGGTAAAATAATTAAACTTGCAATATAGTTTTTATGTAATGTTTTATAAATTTATTAGCACTTGTAATTATTTGGTTTTATTAGTAACTAGCAGGTATGTCCAGTATTTCCCAGCCAAAAGGTAATAATAGATATTTTTAAAATTCTCAAAATTAATTTCCTTATTCCTAAAAACTTAAACTAAATGAAATGTAACAAGTTCAAATCCAGATAAATAATTCACTGTTTTGTGAAAAGATGTATTCATAAAAGTAGAAAATGAAGAACCTGTTAGTACTGACCAGAACTATATCTACCACGTGTCTGCAAAGGAGTGTACACAGGGCATTTAGCTCAATCACTTTATAACCACCACATATAATTTGTGGAATTTTTTATTGTAACACTATCCCAGGGATATGTACAAAAAGACAAAGCATCCCATGCTCTCAATCATGAAATAGTTTTTCAAATAGATTATAGAATACAAAAAGACAAAAACCCCAAAAAATTATATCAATAAATTTAATTATTTGTCCTAAAGCTTTACCTTCTTGGAAAATTTTCTGCAGATGCCCATGGTCACAATACTCAGTGTGGAATTGTTCCTAGTAGTACTAAATCTGGAACTACCCACTTCTAGAATACAGAAATATTATGAAAACTACTTTTTAACCTAGTTCTACCAGTTTTTTTTTTTTTTTTTTTAATGACTGAAAATTATTTGAAATCCTAATAACTTCATAATACAGCAAAGCTCAGCAAAAACATCTAAATAAAAGAAACTTTTGAAAGTTGTGGCATAAGAATATCAGAATCAGATTTGGCAGTGAGACTGTGTAATGTGCATTTTATTCACATGTTGAGATTACAACTATAGAATGTTTTGGATGAAGCAATGTTGCCACAATATTAAATTGGGAAAACAAGCATCGTCACTGAAAAAGGCTTCAAGCTTTACTTTGAGCAATATTAGTGAAGAACTTTAAGGCACAAAGGTACTTGCCCAAATTATTTTATGTGCAACAACTTTAAGATGCAAAGTAAAGCTTGAAGCCATTTCCTGGGACAATGTTTGTTTACCCGATTTATTGTTAGGTATGATGAAATTGCTTTATCCAAAACTTCTTGTAGCTGTAATCTATGTAATGTGGCATAAGAAACTGTTATCTTTACTGAAACCAGATTTAACATGTGAATATAGCACACAACTTTCATAAGTTTATTTAGATGTTTTTGCCAAGCTTTACATTTCAAGCCAGTTCCACCAGTTTTTTATGGGATTATTCACAATAAGTAGGTAATTTAACTGCAACAAAAACTATTTTGTGTAACAAATTATGGTTTATTTTCTATTACTACAATACACAATAAAAACAATTATTGGTTTAAATCAAATTATTCTAGATAATTTTTAAACAGTAACAGTTGTATTTGTAAAGATCCACTTGACTGTTTATTTTTTATTGAAATTTCCCTAAATTAGAGAACAAAAATTTGAATTTTGGAGAAGAAAATTTCCAAAATGTAATTCACAGTCATTTTAGATAATACAAGAGAAAGAATCAAAATACTGTTTCTGAACCATTTCTGTAAGTACTACTGCAATTGTTACTATTTTGATCTATAATACAGCAGAGGCAATACGGAATTTTGATTTGATTCCTTTAAAAATATATATCTAAAAATCATGTCGACAAAACAAAGTAATTTGTCTCCAATTGCACTTCATTTTAAAACTACTAAATTTACAAACATTTTATTCAAATAACTCCAACACTTAATATTAGACTCTGTTCCATACAGTCTATAATAAAATTTTGAGACAAATTGTAACAACATTTTTGTCAATCTCAAAAAATATCTTGCAATTTTTTTGCTTATCCCTTACTATCAACTTTCCTTAAGTTCATTCA
>NW_019388977.1:0-5523 GCF_000671375.1 Centruroides sculpturatus
GGATCTGAAGATAATGCAGAAAAATGCTCAGAGGATAAGGATAACTTGCCAAAAAGAAAATGCTCTCGGTTAATTAATAGTGTTTTTAGTGATGACGAAGAAAATATTGTCTGGTTTATATTAATATGTATCACTTAAAAAATTTTAATGAAGATATTTATTTTAATTATGAAAATATACTAGCATGTTTTTTAATTTTTGGAATCTAACCCTCCTTTTCGTATTAGTTCTTTGTTTCGTATAACACGGATTCGCATAACACAGCAATTTTTTGGAACGTAACTACCGTGTTATACGGGGGTTACCTGTAAAATATCAAATGAACATAAATGCACGCATTGTCTCACAAAAATTACTGGCATTTTAAACTTTAAGGAAAAATCTTGTAAAGTTGACAACATAATTTGTTCATGTAAAGCTGGACAATCGGAACCTTTTTTTGCCAATTCTTAACAGTCAAATCCACTCTCCATTGATTACACTTATGAGTTCCTCCAAATTCTTATTTCTCAATAATCATCTGTTTTCACGTGGGAATGGATTAAAAACTTATATCATGCTCCCGTGTAATTTTGGAATTTTATTGTGGAATTCAATTTAAGAGCTTTGCTATTCATCTTTTTCCTGACAATACACAAAAACAATTGGGGCGACCCAGATAATATACGTATTTTTTAAATACAACAGAGCAAGCATCCAATAAAAAATGCAAATACACGGTTTACAAAAATTATTTGCAAACATGCAAAGAATCCATCACTTGTATGAGTAGGACAACCTAGGAATTTGAAGCTGTGATAAATGAATAAAAACCTCGTCTTATATGCAAGTAAATACGGTATTATGTAATTATTTATTAAAGAATAATGTAATTTATTTTTATTTATTTATTTTTTTAAATAAATTTGAACTTATTTTTGCCAGAACTTGAAGTTGCTTAGTTTCTAAAATTATACCTAAGATAATTCCTTAAATGAATTTTATTCAAGGAAATAACCAATAAAATTTGAAGTGTTTTTGAAATTATAAGTTTGTTGTTATTCATTTTCAATTAATAAAAATATTACAATAATAATTTGCAAGCTCTTAGCATAGGTTATTTACATAGGCATAATCAAATAGCAAAATATAATGCACCAAGAACTTGCATACAAACACAGATTATTAGACACCCAGATACCATACCATAAATATACTCTACGGGCAGTATTAGAAAACAACACACACACAAATTAAACTATGATAGAGCCATAATCACAAATAATACACCTGACATCACATTTATTAACAAATGCAGAATTTTTACTTTAAATTTTGAAGCAGTGTTTTTCGAACTAACCAAATTCCTTAATATGTAAATCTCTATATCCCTGGCTGGGATAAATAGTACAGTTATGAACTAATGGGATTTCAAACTATCATAGTTCAAATTAACAAGGATTTCCTGTAACTAAATGTGCAGCATACTAATCAGTTGGCCTAACACTAAACAGATAAATTCATGTAAAACTTTAAATTGAAAGAATGCTTTAGGCATGTGCCGTCATCCTAGGATAGAATATACAATTACAGTGGTACCTCAGGATACGAAATTAATCCGTTCCGAAACTGAGATCGTATCTTGAAAATGTCGTAAGGTGGATCATCTTTTCCCATACGATTACATGTAAAACCAAATAATTCGTTCCAATGCGAAAAACATACTCAAATTAAAGCCAAGTAATACATTTAAAAAAAATAACTGTAGTAAGAAAAACAAATGAAAAATACGAACTAATGTAACGTCGTATGGTGAGTTTTTGTTCGTATCGTGGAGCAAAAATATGTTCGAATTTCATATCGTATCCTGAAAATTTTGTATGCTGGGGCGTTCGTAACCTGAGGTACCACTGTATAAACATGATGTAATACATTGATTAATAGAAATGAAATTGTCACTGCCATGAATAACCTACTTAATTAGCACCCCATTTAACATGGGGTGCTAATTAAATAGACTTTGATGTCCATAAATGGACATCTAATTAAGACTTCAATGCCCATAAATGCAAAATTTCTTTGAGGACAATGATTGTGCAGTGGTTTTTTTCCCTGAAAAATTATTTAATTTAAGAAACTATTTTTTGCTAAAATATAAATGCTTTTATTGTTTGACTGATTTTTTTAATATTAATATATTTATATTTTATAACAAATAAATCAAAAAATATAAAATATGAAGGAAAAAAATAATGTATAAAATGACAATAAAACTTATTTCAAGTCAATTCAGAAAGTTTTGAAATGCAGGTGATTAATTTGCAAATTTCTCATGTGGAGAACAAGTGACTATTTTATTTTAATTCAAGCTGACATGAAATTTTATCCATCAAATAGTATTGAAAAGAGGTTTCATAAAAATCAACTGTGGTTCTGAAACTGACTGATCATACTGCAAGCACATAACCTTGTAAGTAGGCAGCAATGTAACATGACTAAATCAATCAGAAAGAAAGTAAACAACATTTCAATTTCACTTTTAAAACAAAAGATTCCTGCATTTTGGCAAATTTTTCCAGTTAATGTCTATAGGCTCAACTGAGATATATTTCATTTTATTGTAATGTTCTTGTGGATATTGCTGTACTAATTCAATTGCCATTTTATCCTGAAGGTAAATAAGAAAAGACCAAAAACATGCAGCAATATTTTTAATTTTTGAATTTTAAGGCTGTACTAATATTTTTTTTATACTGCAGATTTCCCTGGGACTGCTTTAATTTTACTCAAACCTCCATTCATGCAATCAGAATAAGGAATAAAAATTGTATTCTAATTCATTCTATTTCTTACTTACAGCACGAGAATACTCAACCTGTAGATAAAAATACAGTATATGATTTTTATTGTATTATCTAGCTATGCCCATTTTTATTGTTTTAAGCAGACTGTAAGAGAACTTAGTTATGCCTTAATTGCATATGCTTAATTAGAAATAGAAAAAAGTGAGATATAATAAGTGTGTGATAATGATAGATAACATGTTTAAACAAAATTATTAATTTTCATAATTAATTCTATTCAATTTATATATATATGTGTTTATTTTATTTTAATTTTTTCTATTTATTATATGTTAAAAAGTTTTTAAAAATTGCCTTTTTTCTATTTTAGGGAAATGAAAGCTCCCTTCCAATTGATATGTGTTCAACTTGTAAGTTATTCATATATTTAATATAAGTTCTAGCTAAAATTTAAACCTGAATTTAGAATTCAAACATAATAGTCAACATTAATGATAGAATAAGTAAATAAAACTTTAATGTTTTTTTCACTATTACAGTAGAGCCTCTATTATCCGACCCAATTGGGGACTGGGGTTGGTCGGATAATTGAAAAGTCGGATAACCGAAAAGTATGAAAAAATCCATTACAGTAGAGCCTCGATTATCCGACCCAATTGGGGACTGGGGTTGGTCGGATAATTGAAAAGTCGGATAACCGAAAAGTATGAAAAAATCCATTATTAGTGTAGTATATTATTATATCCCATGTAATTAGTATATTAGTTTATCGCTATTAACCTACTTGCGTTGAATTTTCATCAATGTTAAGCCTAACAAAAATTTTTTAAAATAATAATCATCGCTATTGTATCATTAAAAATTAGAAAATTAAGCCTCATTTAAATACTGGCTTCCTTTCATGGTCGAATGAGTGTTGCCAGCTAAAACACGTAAAAATAATATTAAAGTAGCCAGACATAGCCAAGTATTGTAGCGCCACATCACTAGCGGACATTTGAAATTTGCCGACTAGGACTGTCGGTTAATCGGGGGTCGGATAATCGAGGCTCTACTGTATTTAATTTGACTATTTCATAATATTTAATCTGAATCTTAACTGACTAGTTTGCTTTTGACTATCAATTAACTAGTAAGATTATTTGAAAGATTAAGAGATGTTATAACTATAAATATACTTTTAAGCTTACTAATCATTTAAAGTTAAGAATTTTAAAATATGTTGCAAAATCTTTGTTGTAATTTTACCAAAAGCCAGGGAAAATGACTGAAAATGAAGTAATAGCTAAGATTTAGTGTTTAAATTTAGCACATCAATTAGCCATTTAATAATTCAATAAATTATACTGTATGTTACTATAAGAATATAATCATTTACTTTCATTTTGTTAAGAGATTTTTAATTTACTCATTAATATCTATATTTTTATTTGTAAAGCCAAACAACCACCAGATTACATCAGGCTATTTTTCTGCAATTATATTTAATTGTGGAAAAGTAGCCCGATGTAATCCAGTGGTTGTTTGGCTTTACAAATTTATCAGGTTTTGTGATGTTTGTTTATGTAGATATTTTTATTTACAGTATTTATACAAAATATTAACTTTAATAATAAAATTACTGTTGCTTGTAATTAAAACTTTTTAATCTCAAAGTTGTGCAGTAAAGAAAGTCATTGCTTTATTATAGATTGTCATAAGTCCAGTACTTTATTATTTAAATAAATTATTTTATTTGTTTTGGATGATCACAGCAAAACATCTGTTTTTATAGGATACAGTACCTTATTAATGAAAAATATCAAACTTCACAAAGCTATCACAATTTCAGTATGAAAATTATGGCTTAAGTGTGTCAATCTTGCAGAATATTTATTTTTAATGATTAAAATATATGGAGAAATTTAGATCTTGCTATATTAACAGTTTATGGTAATAGTTTTGTCCATAAACAATCAAACTTTACTCACAAAAAAAAAGAAAACTTTAAAACATCCTATAATTTCAGTAAAAGTTATTGTTGAAATTCAAGAAAAATGTGTTAATATGGATGAAACACAATTCATATGTCAAATAATAATTGAAAAGATTATCAGTTTGTAACTACATCAATTTTGTATAAATCATTAATTTCTAAACTTTGTATTTTATTTAATAAAGGTGTCTGTACAATGGAAATGAGAATTTTGCAAATGTTTAGACAATTAAGTAGATTTTTGTACCTAAAACATGTTTGACTTTTTTCTGGAAAGAAGTTGTGGAATTCATTTGGAACTTAGTCATACTTTTACCTATAAAACAAAAAACTAAGTACATAGTTATATAAATTACAATTTTAAAAATAATAATTTAACATCATGCTATGATACATGACATTTAATGATTTTATCTTAAATTACTTGAGTTTGTTTTTAATTGATAAGCGTGAAAGCAGTGCTAGACAAAATATTCTGTCATTTGAATTGTGGATCATAGGAATGAGTAAGTACAAAGAATTAAGAGTCAAATTTTAAAAAATATATTTCCTAGTAGTCATTGATTTCATATAATTAAATACACATTTATGATTGATTTTTTTTTTTTTATTCAGATGTCTTGCTTACAATAAAAAATCTTAAAGTACTTAAACAGATAAAAATGTTACATGATCATGAAATTATTTTTCTTTTATCTTTCATATATTCAAATGCTTCAATAGCTTTGCATTTGTAAACTGAAAACTGATGGACCATTTAAGGTT
>NW_019388978.1:0-5514 GCF_000671375.1 Centruroides sculpturatus
TTTAGTTTCTATAGGTCATTATAACCTATAAATCTTCAGGTTTATAAATATACACGATAAACTAACGAGATATAGTTTAAAATGACCTGTAGGGGGTATATAAATAGGCATAAAATTTTCTCAGTCATGCATTCTTCGTTTTCGATTGAAAATATACCATTTTAATATAATTTAAGCTCTTTTATTTATCTCAGCTCTTTCAATCTATAAAATTTATTCCTTTCAAAGTGAATTGATATATTGAAGATTAACAAGAATATGAAGTCGTGTATGTTGCTGTTAATTTTGATTTTATTCTGTGACATTTTCAAAAAATAAAACTTAAAATTTGAAGTCAAAATGTATTGATACTTGTGTTTTCACACAATCTAGCCAAAATTTGAAATGTATAAGCTTTATGGTTGAATGAATTTTAAATATTATTATTTAAAAAAAGACAGTTCAGACTTCACATATTGTTTTAAGTCAGTGAAAATTAATAAAGATTATTTATAATCTATAACTTATATAAAACTTGACCTTATATTCCATTAAAATGAAATATAATGTATATAGAAGTAGTCTTCGTTCGCAAGATTTGTTGTTATTGTATATTAAACTTATTTCTATACATTTCACAATTATTTTGTTGTATTTGTTTAGTGATTTGGCAAATTATATGGACGTATTTTGCTTGTAAAACGATTTTTATATGAAATATTCGCCTACACTAATTTATATATTATATATAAAACTTCTTTTTTCCAAACAAATATAAAAGTATCAACTAATTCTCGCCATTTTAAAAAACAGTTTTGCTGCATTTTCCTGAATCAAGAAAAAATATTGCATAGCAAATATTTCAAATTCTTGACGATTCTGCACTTTTGTTTCGTGAATTTTTTTTTCTTTCTTTTTTATAAATAAAACTTTGAGGAAAAATTCAGAAATTCCAAAATTAGATCATTTTCAAAATGTTTACATTTTCATTTGCAAAAACGGTTATTTTATTTTTTAAAAAAAAATACTGTTTATTGTACCTTAATGCTCGGGATTCATTATAATGCCATTATAGTGCTATTATGGTGAATGTAGTCTTTCTGCAAAATATCCTCGTTAAAAGGGAAGAACACAAACATCTAGGTCTAAAGTATTATTTGTAGCCTACCCACGATTCTGCAGATAAGGATCGACGTTTTAACATAAGCTACCCTACCTGTTTCGAGCGGAGTTTATTATGACCTAATCTTATCTGTACAAAATCTCATTTTATGCTGAATTGTATGCGAATCGTTTAACATTTTTGACATTTGAATAAACAAAATCTGTTACTTTCCAGATATTTCAATGTTCCTTATACCCTCGAATATTTAAATAATAATAATAATAATAATAATAATAATTGTACGATTTCAGAAACTGTTAAAGGTTTAATAGACAAATGAATTCTTTAAAATGTAATCTCTTAAAAAATACCCAACTTGAATCATTTGTAATATTCTACTCTCGAGATAATGACATTAAATCAAATTTAAATATATATATTATATATATATATAAACGTGTGTTTATATGACACACACAATAAATAATCTAATATCTAATATATATGGAATTTTATATATTAGTAAAGATAATTCTGTTACAGAAACTTTACATACTAATTTATCATATCGACCACCAGCAGCTAACACATCCATTCCTCCTTTTTGATTATTTTTTTTTAATTCACATTTAACTTGAAATATGACTCCAGAATATAAATTAATATTATATACAAGTCCTGGAGTTATAAATATCTGTAAGTAAAAGTTGTATATATATATTAATAAACTAATTCAAAAGTGTAATAATAATAGTAGTGTTCCAGATATTATATAAAAATCTAAAAAGATATAATTTATGTCATACTAAAAAATGTACAATATTGAATGCATTTTACACAGTATACTACTGTATCAAAAAGTATCAAGAGGGTGCTGTCATTATTTGGTATGACTTTCATTGACATCTAGTAGCAATCCATATGTTATTATCTATTTTCATTTGCAAATAAATGTTTGTTTTGTGCATAAAAAATTTTTGCACCTGCACTTTTTCAAAATGTCTAGTGTAATTGAGCAAAGAACGTGCATTAAATTTTGATTTTGTAATGGAATCTACAAAATCATTGGAAATGTTGCAAAAAGCCTTTTATGATAACGGTATCAATGACTAGACTTTTAATGATACAAGATATTCAAGGAAGGCAGAGAATGTGTCAAAGATGGACATGCATTCCTGGTAGACCATCCACTTCAACTGACAAACAGCACATTATTCAAGTCAGAGNCCGTGAGAAAATTTATTAAGCCATTTTATATCTTCGAATTTTTACACCAATCTCATATACACTTTTACGAATTTATTAGAATTTTTAAGGCACATTTCAAATTAGTGTTAAATAATTAAAAACAATTCAAGAAGGTTTAAAAAAGAATTTTTTTTTTTTAAATTATTAAAGTAAATTAATATTGTATTATTATATTTAAAAAGATGTTATTTTGATTTGCTACCGAAATGATTTTATTTTTATTTACTTATTAAATATAATTATCAATTTAATTTAATTTGATAATAAGTAAATCGAATAGAAAATTAAATGAAATTTATTCAATTGTGAATTTATTCTTTTTTAAAAATTTTAATTAAATTCTATTATCTATTAAAATTTTAAATATATATATATATATATAGTTGTATACTCTGTCGATTATATTATTACGTACGGTAATTTTGAAAATCATTTTTGCTAATTAACTGAGATAGTTTTTGTTACTCAATTATAATTTAAATTTTATACACTTAAGTCATTAAGCTTCATAAAAATTTCTATTTAAATAAGACTTTAATTAAAATTTAATTTTTCTTTCCCCCCCCGTTTTCTTCTGTGTAATTCAGTTTGTATTTTTAACATCTTTATCGTCATTAATATCAAATTTATTACAGGAAACATAAATAAGCGGATTTAATTATTTATAGGCTACGAAATATTTTTCTAATCAAACTGGTATTTCTACTCCCGTACTTAAACGTTCGCATTAATGGAGATGTCCGCGATTCTTTTTACTATAGATTAATTGATACTGCACGTTTGTTTATTGATTATTAACAAGAGTTTTGCTTTGTAAGGCCATCAATGGTGGCATTAAAGAAACCTTACCGCTTCTGCTGACTCACTGTTCACAATCATAACTTGATCGCCATAAAATGGTTTGATAACTTTCCTCTGGCAGGTGGTCTCTCGGTAAGTACTTCTTGAGTCATATTGTTGTGAAGAGGCGATAAGCGTATCACGTTGTTAGACGAATATACAGTAAACTATGCGGAATTTTAATGGGCCTTACTGTTTATTGCCCCCTTTTGTTTTTAATTCGGAAGGACAAAAAAATTTATAAAAGATTTTTCTGTTGTTTAATCGAATTCAAAAAGCAATTTTTCGGATTGGAAGCAATAAGAAAATTAAATGGCTATCGTAATAACATTTGCGGTCGTAATATATAGTCTACAATATTTTTAAAATTTATATTATATAGCTTTATTATATTATATGGTCTAAATTTATATATAGCTTATATTATTTAAATTTATCGCGTTTTTTTGATTGTTTTACTATGCAATATGTTAAACCCTGAAATATGCATTTCTTGACCTTTAAGCTTATAGTGTTATTGAAAGATTTTTAAACTTTTTTTGGAATATTTTTATTAATAAAAGGGAAATTAAATTTCCTGTCATGTTAATTTGTGACGGTGATATTCAGAAATATATTGTGATAGCCTATTAGTTGGGTGTTTATTTTAAAAATTTGCTTATTGGAAAATTTTCAAATATTATTAGAAAAATGAATTTATCCTTTTTTAAAGGTTATCGAATTATTAGAATTTTTGAATCAGTAGACTTTTTTGTGTGACCTTGTTGGCTTAATGTGTTGTAATAATGTTTTAAATGCAAAATTTAGAACATACTTCTTCTTTTTATTTTTTTAATATCATATTAGAGATTAGTTGCTATTTTAAAATGTGTTTTGGTGTTAATTAGACTTATAATCTTTAAAATAGTAAATATTCAATTTTTCCCTGTGGAAATAGTGTTTTAATGGCGATATTCTTTGCCATTTATTTACCCTGTAAATTCTGGTATTTTCTCTCGCTTAAATAGATATATAACTTGATTGTTGGGTTAAGAATAGTGAGTGACGCGTCGAGTCATTGTACTACGTTACCGAATAGTCCGTAAATACTGTACTTTCTCCGTACAGCTGTTTGGGTGTATCCGAACCAGGGCGCTGAACCACAGATTTAGAAGGATTACTGTTCTAGCTTTTTGTGCCATTCATTCTCTTTGATTTTTATTATCTTGCACATAGTCTGCTTTTGAAATTAATGTGATAAATTGAAAAAATAGATAATAAACCGAATCTGTGCTCAGAATTAAAAATTTATACGGGTTTTAAAAATTAAAAAATTTATGTTTTAATTACGAAATGGTGTATTTAATCCGTTTTGGTAAAGTGAAGAAGTTAAAATGATTCAAATTTGAAATGAAAACAAAAGTAAATAGTTGTTAAAGATTTACCAGTTTTGCTAGACACAACAACAAGCATAAACTTACATCACAGTATAAATAATGGAAATGTTATTAAAATTCTAAAGTAATGCTAGTACTTAAAAAAAAGAGGAGGAGGAAAATAATAGTAAAAATGTTTAGCTTTTAAACTCTTGAAGTTCTGTTCGTATTTTGGTTCATTGTAAATTTCTCTTTATTGAAGAAAAGTTCTCCCAGGCGGTGCCATTTTAACACTGGCAAATAGTTGCCATATCTTTACAGAATCGAGTATATTTTACGGCCGGGCGATCTATTTCTCGATAGTGTTCATCAACCAAACTCCTCCCAACCTGACGATGATTTGGCGGATTGCCAGCTATCTAGCCATAAGCATTGCTGTTGGTGTGGTCGGTTGGTTTTGTAGACAGTTTGTCAACGGTCTTGTATAACGGCTTAAGTCTGTGTCACATGTGGGATTATAGGAGACTACAGTACTACTTCGGCCGGAATAACTGTTGTGTTTGGTGGAAAGCTCGGGCTGAGTGAGGTGAGTCCTGCTTTTCTTTGCAGCACGACCGATGTTGATGTGCTTTGTTGCCTTTTATCTGCAGATTATGACTCGTGCTTCTATTCTTTCCGTTCCCCGTCTGTCATGTTGATTGAGTGGCTGCACATAGAGAAGGAACGAAAAAAGATGTCTTTTGTGACTGCGGTTAAGCAATTCGTTCTTATCGTACTACCGTGTATTGAACAGCCAGGAAAATAAATACAAATGTTATTCGGCAAAAGAAAAAAAAAATGGATTTGAGAAAATTGTTTATTTATAGTGTGCAGTTTTTATGATTAAACAGATTTTAATGAAGCGCGCACTTATGTTTTAAAGAACAAATATGAAAATATATTTATATATTATAAATTTAATTTTTCTTTCCCCCCCCGTTTTCTTCT
>NW_019388979.1:0-6490 GCF_000671375.1 Centruroides sculpturatus
TTATTTAGAATATGTTAATAAATATGTTATGTGGAATTCATCCATAAACTTTATCGTCCTTCAAGCAATAACGATAATCGTAATCAAGTGATATCGTTATTTACACCATTTTATCGACTTTATTATTAAATAATCCCGGAAAAATCGTAATGAATTTCATTTTTATTATAGTAAAATAGAATTCGAATAATAATTAAAATGAATAATAAACTCGTTTTTTCAATCGTTACAATGGATTAAATTTTCAAAATAAGGTAAACCTTGAAGGAAAATTTCTTTAGTAGAAAACAAAAGAGAGTATTTTTATAAAACAATAAGTTAAAAGGGAAGTACAGTGAACTCATTCAGGACGTGGTAATGAGACAAAATGACATCCGTAGTCTGTATCCAATGGCCATGATTACATGCAAACTATCCATTTTTATTTGTGAAGTAGGAATAGTGGCGAAATATGTCTATATGCGCATCAGAAAACTATTATAATCGGTCAAGAAGTTATTATTTAATATTTAATTCGAGAAAAAAGAAATCAAATAGTTTCGGTTGAAGTAAACAAACATATATAGGCCTATATATATATATATATAACACGTGGCTAGAAACACCCTTTTCTAATCTGGTTGTGAGGTAAGTCACATAAGTTTTTTTTTTTTTTTTAACTTTTATTTATAATAGTTAAGTAATAAATCTTTATTTTTTTTATTTATATTTTAAACAATTCTTTGAAGTAAGTTTTAATATAATTATAGTACAATCAACTGTAAAAATTATCGAAAAAATCGAGTAATTTTTCGATGACTTCTCTAAAATAGAAAATTGATAATATAATTATAATAATATATATAAAAATGCCGATTAAACCTTTAAAGAATATTTAAATCGTTCTTATAATTATATTTTATCCAATTTTAAATGGTTACAAATGTTGAATTAACAAAGGATGGTGTTATATTATCGATAGAATCATAAACACTTCTCAATTTTTTTTACTAAAATGTGTATAAATTTTCGTATAAAATGTTAATTACCTTTACTAATTCGTAAATTTTTAATATATAGAATGGTTTTTTTTTAATTTTAATTACAAATTAAGCGTTAAGTTCAAGAGAAAATGTATTGTACTTATGTAATAAAGATCCAATTGTGTCTTTTACCATATTATTTTTTTGTTTACAAGTCAATTTATCTTCACTAAACCATTTTATTTATGATTATATAATAAGTAAAAATAGCTAAATTGTACATATTTGCATCCTAAATAGATTTAATCAATAAAAGTAGTTAACAGTAAACGAAATCTGATGCGCAGTTATAGTTTAAAAAATTTAATATAAGAATTTTCTTATTAAATGATCTTGAACATCTATTGGATAAAACGATACGAAATGAATTCGGAATTATTGAATGAACTCTGTTCCTTAGGCTAATAAATATTGGAGAGTGCTGACAGTCACGATAAGCTCTTACGTGTCAACACTCCCCACATTCTGGTATTTTGAACTACAAACGTCGATCTTCTAAGAATTTCTTTCTTATTCCTGCTCTGGGTAAGATCGTTTTAATATACTGTTCTATACAGTAAATATTAATAATTCTATTAAATTTCTAAAATTTTTATTCGTTTTACAACAGTCTTTACATTTATATATACACAGTCGACCCCCCCTATAACACTGTTGATTTTTCCGTTTTATATGAATTCCATGTTGTACGAGTCATTTAGATTTTACAAATACGTGTGTCGGGCTGTGAATTGCTCACGTATTTGTAAAATCTAAGCGACTCGTACAACATGGAATTCATATAAAACGGAAAAATCAACAGTGTTATAGGGGGGGTCGACTGGTACATAACTTTTAGTGTGTAATTATTAAATTGTTTAAAATAAATTAAATTGTCGTTAAAATAATTAATTAAAGTATACAATTTTTATTAAATAATATCATTAAATTAAGTAAAATCTTAATATACAGTAGACCCCCCATAACACTGTAGATAATTTCGTGTTATATGAATTCCACGTTGTATGAGTCACTTAGATTTTACAAATACATGAGCTGTTCACAGCCTGGCACACATATTTGTAAAATCTAAGTGACTCGTACAACATGGAATTCATATAACATGGAATTATCTACAGTGTTATGGGGGGGTCTACTGTTATATTAAAGAAGAAAACTTTTTAAACTTATTTATAATAGTAAAAAAAAAATATTTTTCTATAGCCAAATTTATAATTTTAATGGCATTAAAATTATCTTAAATTCTATATTTTTCCATAATAATTCTACGAATATCTTTATGTATACATTTATGTCATTCATCTCTCAATTGAAACCATACAGAATTTTTTTTTTTACACATTTAAACATGTCCTTAACCTATTTACTAATTATCCAATTATTATGTTTATATTTTGAAGGTAATGTACAAATTTTATCAAGGATTTTTTTCTCCCCTTTTTTTTTGTTTATAGATCTTAAGATAATAGAACACTTTTGTTTAAATATACTTCCTCTATTAGATAATAGGAGTAAAAAAAAAAATGTATATAAAATAATTATATTTTGTGAGAAATAATTTAAATTTTTATATAAATAAAATTTAATAATACGGAGACGATTTCCTTATAAAACAACTCGTTCTATTCGTTTCCTTTTTTCACAAATCTTACGAACAGAACTACAGAATGGTAAAATAAATGTTTAGAAATCGCTTATTTTTCACTATATTTTGCTTATTAAATAGGATATTTTCCTGCATACTCAAATTAAAATCCTACTTTAATTATCTGAAATATCCTATAACAGCTGTTTTCAATAATAACTTCTATGTTATTGATACGTTATTAAATAATAAATTCTCAATCGGGTGGATTATGTTACGAGTTATTAAAATTTCTAGGAAATTTATTATATTAATAATAAATAAAGTATGATTAAAATATTATATGCAATACTTTTTCAATTAAAAATATGCTGGATTAAACGGCATTCAGTGATAGAAAAACATGTACGACAGATAAAACGATCTTAAAAATTCGATTATTTTTATATTGCATATGCATGAAATTCTCGAAAATATATCTAATATCAATTTAAATATTATCTTTTAATATTATTTTTCAGAATTCTTCAGAAAAATTCGGTACAATATGTATATTTTAATAAAAATCTTATGCCTGTCGACATTTATACCATTCACATTGGCAGTATGTGGTTATGAGGTATTAAAAATTGCATTAATTAAAATTATATAGCTTTAATTAACGTATTTTAATCTCGATATATTACTATATTTCAGTCATGTCCCGTCCCTAAGCCCAATATGTTGAATGTCCATGTAATATGCCATACACACGATGATGTCGGATGGGTTAGGACAGTGGAAGAATATTACCAAACATGTAAGTTTAATTTTTAAAAAATATTTTACAAGAATTTATAATATATATTTTTTAATTTCAGTCGTTAAACATATATTAAATTCGGTGATACGTCATTTACTCGTTAACGAAACAAGAAAATTCATTTATGTGGAATCGGCATTTTTGTATCGATGGTGGAACGAACAATCTGAACTTTCCAAATATCTCATTAGAAAATTAATCGATGACGGTATCAAAAATACCCAATTTTTTTTATTAATTTATATTGCATTATTAAATAGTCATTTTCTTTTCTTAATCATAAGGTCAACTCGAGATAATAAGTGGAGGATGGAGTATGAATGATGAAGCTACAACTCATTATTTAGCCATCATCGATCAGATGACTTTAGGAATGAGATGGATCAACGAAACATTCGGAAAATGTGCCACTCCCAAAATTGGTTGGCAAATTGATCCATTTGGCCATTCTAGAGAACAAGCATCTATATTTGCACAGGTACAGTTGATCTCCCTATAACACTGTTGATTTTTCCGTTTTATATGAATTTCATGTTGTACGAGTCACTTAGATTTTATAAATACGTAAACCGTTCACAGCCCGCCACATGTATTTATAAAATCTAAGTGACTCGTACAACATGGAATTCATATAAAACGGAAAAATCAACAGTGTTATAGGGGGAGTCGACTGTATTAATACAAATTTTATTATTATCACTATAATTTTATGAACGTTAAATATTCCTCAGATGAAATTTGATGGATTGTTCTTGGGAAGAATAGATTATCAGGATAAGATCTTCAGGCAACAGAATAGAAGACTTGAATTTTTATGGAATACTAATCCTGGTTACAGTATGTTAAAATTATACATTGTCATCTTGTTTTATACCTTATAAAAAATAAATAAAACCTTTATTATCTTTAAGATTTAGACACTAAACTCTTCACTGGAATTCTTCCGAATGTATATTGGCCACCTCAAGGATTCTGTTTCGATGATTTGTGTGGAGAACCAGAAATAACGGTAATACATAACTTTTTACATTAAAAAAAAAAACTTATATATTAAAAAAACTTAATGTAAAAATATTTGATGTTCTTTAGAGTTTTAACATTAATCGCAAAGCCAGGCAACTTATGGATGTTATAAGATACCAAGTAAGAGAAAAGAAATGCTATAAAATTAATAAATATTTCTTTATAATTTTACATTATAAAATCTAATTTAGGCGAATTATTATCGCACAAATCATACTGTTTTAACAATGGGAATGGATTTTCATTATCGGGATGCGGATCGTTGGTTTAGGAATTTAGACAAGCTTATGGCATTCATAAACAATTTGGTAAGTTGGTATATTAAATATATTCAAAAATTAATTATAATTTATTTAAAAATGTATTAAAATTCTAAAAAATTTCAGCAAGAATCTGGTAGCAACATTAACATTTTTTATTCGACTCCTTCTTGTTATTTACATTCTTTAAATCAAGCAAATTTAACTTGGCCTACTTTTACTGAAGATTTTTTTCCATATGCCAGCGATCCAGATGCATATTGGACAGGTTATTATAGTAGTAAGCCAGCTATTAAGAGATTTACACGTTATTCAAATGGATTTCTTCAGGTAAAACATCTCTAAAATTTACCAAAAGCCAATTTTCTTTAGTTTCAGTAAAGGGTTTTACTCATTTTTCAGGCTTGCAAACAAATAATTACTCTTTCCAATATAACTGAGGATTACAGTTATAATCTACGTTAGTATTTTTATCAATTGGATGTTTTTATATTTTCCTTATACAGTCGACCCCCCTCCCCTATAACACTGTTGATTATTCCGTTTTATATGAATTCCATGTTGTACGAGTCACTTAGATTTTACNTCGACTGTAATTAATTTTTTTACTGTATTTTGTTTACAGAAAAAGCAATGGGAGTAATGCAACATCACGATGCAGTAACGTAATTATAAGATATATTTTTAATTGGCTGTCTTTTTTAATATATAATATGGAATTTATACGTCAACAGAATAATATTTTCATTCATTTTCTGGCTATTTTATTCCATTATTTAGTGGCACTGAAAAGGATTACGTTGCTAAAGATTACGCTGCCATGTTGTCGGAAGGGATAGACGATTGTGAGGTATTAAAAATATTAAAAATTGCATTAATTAAAATTATATAGCTTTAATTAACGTATTTTAATCTCGATATATTACTATATTTCAGTCATGTCCCGTCCCTAAGCCCAATATGTTGAATGTCCATGTAATATGCCATACACACGATGATGTCGGATGGGTTAGGACAGTGGAAGAATATTACCAAACATGTAAGTTTAATTTTTAAAAAATATTTTACAAGAATTTATAATATATATTTTTTAATTTCAGTCGTTAAACATATATTAAATTCGGTGATACGTCATTTACTCGTTAACGAAACAAGAAAATTCATTTATGTGGAATCGGCATTTTTGTATCGATGGTGGAACGAACAATCTGAACTTTCCAAATATCTCATTAGAAAATTAATCGATGACGGTATCAAAAATACCCAATTTTTTTTATTAATTTATATTGCATTATTAAATAGNTTTCCACTTCTAAAACAATTAAATTTCTTCTCTATGACACTATCTTCCATATAATAGACTTATATTCGGTATTTTATTTTAAATATTTTAAAAATTTATGTATAATTTGTGTTTGATGATACTCAAAAGGCATCTGAATAGATCTGTGTATTATTTTATTATGCAGTTTATCCATTGAATTTATATATATTACACATCAAAGCAGTGTCAGAATTGTATAGTTAAAAGTCTTTAAAAAATCAGTTTAAAGTATTGGATTTTCTTTGAATATACTTTATTAATGTACTGTATTTTATGGCATATAAGACACATTCCTATTTCTGCACTTTATGGGGGAGTATTTAGCGTAATTATTATTAGCGAGATTGCGGCCGAAGTTCTCAACGTAAAAACGTGAACGTCGGACGTTCAGCGCCACCTTCCTGTAAGCCTAGAAGTTTGACAATGGCGTTTGGAACGTCTAGAGGTTTGACAATGGCGTTTGGAACGTCTAGA
>NW_019388980.1:0-1215 GCF_000671375.1 Centruroides sculpturatus
TGTAATCATTTTAACTTTATTAAAAATAAATGTATCTTCAACAATATTATAAAGGCAGAGTATCAATTATTTAACAGACTAGATTCATAAAATCTTATATGGCATACAATTAATCATTCTACAAAAATATGGTATTTACACTAAAAATAATTCATCATTGAGCTTATCTTAATTCTGTAAAGATAATGAACAATTATAAAACCACTTTTAAATTTTCTTGTGAAAGAATATCAATTACATCAAATAAAATTTTATTGCAGTACTCTTACAGAGTTTAATGGTCTCAAGACCTGTTAATTACATATAATTTCTAAATATAATTTTAAATTATATATACTATTTTTTCATTGTTAAAAAAATTGTTCATATTCATAAACTTTAAATATTCATTAAACATCAAAATATTCAAAAATTTACTAACTATTAAATATAATGATAGTTTTCTTTATTGTCATCAATGACACTATATTTAAAAAAGATAATTTATAAAACATGCTGCTTTGTTAGAGCAAATAGCTTGTATCATCAAATGTAGGTCAGTAGACCTATGGATGGAAGAATTTTATAAATAGGTGAAATTGATTAAAGTACAGGTAACCCCCGTATAACACGGTAGTTACGTTCCAAAAAATTGCCGTGTTATGCGAATCCGTGTTATACGAAACAAAGAACTAATACGAAAAGGAGGGTTAGGTTCCAAAAATTAAAAAACATGCTAGTATATTTTCATAATTAAGATAAATATCTTCATTAAAATTTTTTTAAGTGATACATATTAATATAAATTAAACAAGGTTTTCTTCGTCATCACTAAAACTATTAATTAACCGAGAGCATTTTCTTTTTGTCAAGTTATCCTTATCCTCTGAGCATTTTTCTGCGTTATCTTCAGATCCATGCTTTACCTTATGCAAAAAGTATGTAATTTTAGATTGCTTGCTTCTAGTTAAAAGGTCTTTATAAATTTCCTTATATGGTGCTAAGCACTTATGAAGAATAAAGCAAGTATGGAATAAGGGAAAAACATTCGGCAACATCAGAAACAGAAGCGTCACGATCTGGCAACATTGAAACAAGTTTTGAGAAGGACCACATGTATCGACAGAAGGCGAGAAGAAAAATTTACATACTTAAGTACTAATAGTTCACGAAAATAATAATTTTTGTGAACTATTATTACTTAAGTATGTAAAAATTTATTACATTTCCTGTTGT
>NW_019388980.1:1233-7166 GCF_000671375.1 Centruroides sculpturatus
GGGAAAAACATTCGGCAACATCAGAAGCAGAAGCGTCGCGATCTGGCAACATTGAAACAAGTTTTGAGAAGGACCACATGTATCGACAGAAGGCGAGAAGAAAAATTTACATACTTAAGTACTAATAGTTCACGAAAATAATAATTTTTGTGAACTATTATTACTTAAGTATGTAAAAATTTATTACATTTCCTGTTGTACGAGGGTTTTACCCAATTCTCGAACCGTGTCAGAGTGAATCCGTGCTATAAAAGTACCGTGTTATACGGGGGATGGTACCAATTCTCAAACCGTGTTAGAGTGACTCCGTGCTATAGAAGTGCCGTGTTAATCGGGGGTTACCTGTATTGTCCTGTATACAGAACAATACTTAAATCAAATATTTATAAAATTATAGTCATATTTCATAATCTGAATCTAATGCATTCCTGAAAATGATTTGGATATTGGGAAGTGTTTTCCATTATTTCTCATGGGAAAACTAATTTGTTCCCAGTCCCTCTGAGTCACTTCAACCAATTTTCCCAAATGACATTAAAGCAATAATAAAACTATTAAGTCATGTTTTAGCATAATCTTATATATTAAAAACACTGATTACTTTATCAACAAATCCTAATGGAGCCATTAAAGGAAATAATTATAAATAAGAGTACTAAAAAAATTTAATGCATTACTAAGAGAAATTATATATGAACTACTTATGAAAACAATGATACTGTACAGTACATTTTAAATTAAAATAGAATGATAAAATGAGAGATTGAACCTATTCTAATGAACTATTAAGAATAAGCTCATAGATTGTGTTGAAATTTTGTGATAAAATAATTAAACTGCATTACGGATAGAACAAAGACAACCATTTCTGAAACAAATGAAAACAAACATTGGGAACGGAATCACTCCCTACTTTGAAGGACTTTCTTTTGTACTAACTGAATCAAACAATAATCTTGATATCGTGATGCTACTAAGAAATATCATTTTTAGCAGGAATTCAGATATGGGGAATATGGATACCAGAGTATAGGTATAATTAAAACTTTCTTATTTATATAAAATCTTACTTTCTGATTATGCTCATAAAAAACAATCAAGTTGTTTGTTTTTGAAGCTGAAACACTTCATTTGAAAAAAAACAAAAAAAAACTTAATATTTATCTTAATATATAATAACTCATTTTTATGTAAAATGTATTGTTATTTTATAAACAGCCGTAATACAGATTTAATATTTTTGAAAAATGCAGGATTTAAGCCTATTTTCATTTATAAATTATAATGCTGCATATGCTGAATTAAAAGTATGAATGTTTACTTATAATAAAATTCTAAAATTTATAACAAATTTTTGAAAGTAAATTTACACATAGTTTCTGATTTACATTTGTATCTATGATTAATTTTCACTTCTTTTAATACTTATAATTGATATGCAAACTATGTAATGTAATGTCATTACTTGTATAAGGCAGACAGTTTTAATATTATAAATTATGTAAACTTTTATGTGAAATAAATGTAAACAAAATATTTAAACTTAAGTTATCTAAAAATATAAGCAAATTCTAAAGTTTTACAAGTTTAACATCCTATTATTATAATTACTACTAATAAAATTTATAGAAAGTAAAAAAGATTTTCTTCTGTTATGTTGGTTATAGCATTTAAAGTTTTATTTAAAATAGTAAAGTCTGACCCAAATTTACAAGCTATCAATATATGAGAATTCAATATAACAAGCTGCTTTCCTCATTTACATGATAAAATATTCAATGCAACAAGCACTAACTTATAAGAACAAAATATTCTAATCATGAGTGCAGTGAATATGAAATTCTTGCATGCTGATTAGACTCATACATTCTAGTCTCCATTTTCATTACTTTGGTTGATACTGTGCATTTGTTCATTAGTGTAGTACTTTTTTCTTTCTAATGCAGATTTACTGTTTAGTAAGCTACATACAGACTACTATTAGTGATTACAATTTCATTAATTAAAAAACTATTTTATTTGCTTATTGTCTTAACTAAGTTAAATGAATAAATAGGGTGACTGGATCATGCTAGAATAAGGTATAAATTTCAATCATAAGAAATAATGGATAAGCTTGTCCCTATTTATGACAGGTTTTCAGGAATGAGATATGCTGTATACAAAACAAAAATAGTAAATTTCTTTTATGCTCATTAAATAAAGGTGAGAAAATTTGAATATCTTGTTAGCTCCTAATATAAAATGTTTGTTGGCATCTTATAAAATTGGTAGTTATCTGATAATGATCTGTTTCTGATAACAACATTGATGAAATGATGAAAAGTCTAAGCCACAATTGAGATTCTATGATAAAAGTATATATTCTTTTAAATTAAAAATTCTCAGTCTAAATCATATTGGTTACAAAACAATTAAAATCAGTAAGTTACATAATATTTGCAAGTATTAAAATTAATTACTTATATGGTAAAATTAAAACTAAAATTTCAACCAATTAATTATTTGTGTATTTAAAATTAAACATAAGAAATGACAAAAATAATGTTACAGTCTAACTTCAATGTTAAATAGAATCAAACAACACTTATTTGAAATACTATCCAACCAAAGTCTGATGCATTAGAAACAATTCCACTAAACAATTTAAAATTTAACAATCTCTATCTTCATTTTGAATAGTTCATAAACAATTAATCTCTGATAGCATTAGCATCAAAATTGCCTATTATTATATAATAGAAACAAATACAGTTAAACATGTCTTAAATGATAGAAGAATCAAATACAGTAGAACCTCGAAAACTCGGCCTAATGTGGACCGAAGGGTGGCCGAGTTTGTGAAAATGCCGGGTTATCAGGAATGAGGTTAAAAAAGGATAAGTATGCGTGTTTCCTCAGAAAATACTGTACTGTACTTGTATGTATTGTTTGCTTGAGAATACAACAGAGAATAAACTGCCCAAATACCCTTAAACAAAGGAAAAGTACGTCCTTTATGAAGGCATAGAGCCTTTACTACATGAAAATGAAAATTAATGAATACACTGTGTACAGTAATTTACCTGATAAGACAGACCTCAGAAAAATACTTTATGAGAGCTTTTATACTTTTATAAAGCTGTCTATAATGAAAATTAATTAACTAAGGATTTTTTTGCCCTGCCAGGGTGTGGCCGAGTTATCCGGAGTGCCGGGTTATCGAGAGCCGAGTTTTCGAGGTTCTACTGTAATGGTAAACTAATAGTTAAAATTTAGTTATTGAGATTTCTATGATTTTCTGTTTTTTATTTGAACTATCATTATAAGTTTTATTTTTTATAGCTTGTGTGTATACTAAAAATTATATTGAATAAACTTAAACTAAATCAATTATTTTGAACTATATTAACATTAATTTAACCATAATTTATTACCAGATTATTAAGGAATGTAAGTTTGTTTGCTAATGACATTCAGGCTTTGGTTTTTATGATATTGAATATAAAATTTTACCAACTGTACTAATTGTTTGTAATAACTGATGTTTAGGACAACATATAAAACATTAGACTTTTGAAGTCTATCATACATTCTTGTACACATACCAGAATACATAGACTACAGTGGCAATGATTACAAACATGAGTTACAATAATAAAATGTTTTTACAAAGTAAAAATGTAAGTATGAAGAGACTTGTTCTGTTTCATGCTTTTTAGAGATGTTGGCAAAACGTTATAGAAATTTAAATACTGAAATCAAAAAGCTTAGAATATGGTTTATGATAAATAAGTAAAGATTTAGAAATTGATACAAAAACTAAATGAACTTGGATACATTAGAAATAACAATCAGCATTGACAGATATCATAATAAAAAATCAGATATACAAAAAAAAATTATCATTTCTTTTGGGTCAGTGGAGTAGATAAGTTTTATTGAAAATCTAGCACAAAGTTAACAATAATTCTATCAAATTATTTGTATTTTTATTCACAAATATCTGAGACCATTGAATGAATGTAACAATTTTCAATTATAACCGATTGCAGACAGAGATTATATAATTTCAGAAATTGTTTTCAGTTTATGAAATTATTAGTGAACAGTTTATGAAAATGTTCTATTGTTCATATATTTTATATTTTAACTGAATTTTCAATATTAAAAACTGTAAATTTAAAAAGCTACATTAATATTGAAGATTTTTCCAGACCGAATACAAATAGAGAAATTTTTTCATTTACAAGAATCAATTGTATAAACTAGAAAAGCAAACTTATTAAGCTAGATGTTACTAGCATAGAAATTCATTTAAAATTGTCAGAAAAACAGAGCTCATATAAATTTATGTACATATTTCTTTGAAAACACTGAGATTGTCATCTAACAGTTGTCAAAAGATAAAATTTATACACGACGACAACATTATCTACTCGTATAAAAGCAAAAATTTTTAGATTCTATTAATTTGGCTAACTGGTCCTGAAAAGTTAGCCAAATATCAAAAAGGTTAGCCAAACTGAGATGGCAAAAAATATTTTTGTACTTTTAAAAATATTTTTTATAAAATTGAATATATAAATTTTAAAATTTATAATAAACTAAATTATTATAAATTTAATTTCTTTGAAAATCTTTTTTTTTTACTTTTTTGTTCATTTTTTGGCAAATTCAACAAAAAATTTATAGTCAAATCTGAGAAGTTATTACCATTTGGCTAAAAAAATATTGGTAGTTTAATCCCTACCTATATTTATTTATATATGAAAATGACCTATTATAAAACTTCAACCATTAGCAAAAAATTCATATTATTAAAATATATTTAATGAATTATAATACTGAATAATTCTTTAGATTCTATATAGTATCAATTTGCAACATTTTAAAAAATATATAGTATTTCATAATATATTAAACTGGAATAATTGAATATTTTTCGTTGAATTATTCCAGTTCTAATTTAATTTTTCTTTAAAAAATTTTACACTATCATTAGCAAAAAATCTTTAATATATTTATAAATAACAATTATGCCATCACTTATTGTTCAGAAAATATCTATGTTCAAATATTTAAAAAAATATAGCATTTTTATGAAATCATTTATCTAAAAAAATAAAGAAAAAATATTTTCCATCAATATATTTTTGTGTCTACTTTCAATTAAAATAACAATTAAAATTAAAAAATTAAGAAACAATTGCAGAAATGAAAAATACATGCAGGATGCTTTGTCAGTAAAGCAATTACAATTGAATCAAAATCCAAATTAAATTTTTTTTAATATATTATATGAAAGAATTTAAAAAATAAACTTTTAAAAGATGCTATTAACATAATATAATAAATATAATCTAATGGATAGTTAAAAGAATATATTTTACAGAAACAATTATTATTGTATATTTAAACTTCTTGATTTTAAATTTAATTTTTAATTGAGGATAAAAATATATTTAAGAAAATATTTTTGTTTTTAAATATATGATTGCATAGAAAAGCTATGTCTTGTTGTTTATGTTTATTTATAAAATTGAAGAATGACACAATAAACTATACCTATACAATAATGATATCTATGTCTAAGCAATATAATACAGATTAATGTAATTTCTAAAGCACTTAAATAAATGAAAAAGATATTATTTGAATTTATCATATTATAATAGACAAAAATGAAATTACGATAATCTAAATCAAATATTGCTCTTGGACAGTTTGCAAACAATTCGTGTACATTATTTATAAAATATAATTTCTGATGATTTCTATTATAAGATTTATTATGTAAAATATAGTTTTGTAATAGAAGGTTTATATCATTACGTACTTTATAAAGACTAAAATTTCAGAGTTTGAGCAAATACTAATAGAAAGTAAACAGGTCCTAATAGAATGATTTGCAGATTTGTATACTAAAAATTATACTGAATAAACTTAAACTA
>NW_019388981.1:0-781 GCF_000671375.1 Centruroides sculpturatus
AACACCAGAAGCAGAAGCGTCGAGATCTGGCAAAATTGAAACAATTTTCGCGAAGGACCATGTGTATGGAGACGAGAAAAGAAAATTTACACACTAAAGTACTAATAGTTTACGAAAATAATAATTTTTGTGAACTATTAGTACTTAAATATGTAAAAATTTATTACATTTCATGTTGTACAAGGGTTTTACCAATTTCTCGAACCATGTCAGAGTGAATCCGTGCTATAAAAGTACCGTGTTATACGGGAGATGGCACCAGGCCCGCGACTTGATCCAGGAGTATAGAGAAAAACAAAAATTAAAGATTACAGATTTGTGGTCAGAACACTTGCGTAATAAAGGCCGAGACCACCTTAGACCCTTCGCCCCCTGGCCTTATAGGCACGCTTCTTCTCGGAATGCAGAGACCCTTTTGGCCCGCCTAAGAACTGACACTGCCCCTCTTAACGGGTTCCTCTTTTCTAGAAACCTATGTGCTTCACCAGACTGTCCACATTGTGGTGCTCAGGAGACATCCGGACATTTTTGGTTGACGTGCCCGAGATATACGGATGCCCGACAAGAACTCGCTTGTACTCTGAAGATCGATCTCGCAATCATCCAGACTTTAACACCCATATATTGGGCAAGAACAGACCTCTCACCTAGACAGCACGTGCAGGCCCTCGAACGTTACGTAGCACGCACACATCGATTTGACTAATTGCGGACAAGAGTTCATCGGAGAAAAGGTGACCAGCCAGAATCTCCATATTAGAGAAGGAAAGAAGAAGAAAGA
>NW_019388981.1:3571-5656 GCF_000671375.1 Centruroides sculpturatus
TAAAATATTATATAAATTATAAAAAATATGAATAATAAATTTAAATAAAAATAAACATCTAATATAAAAATAAATTAAGATAAATAACTTCATTGTTGCCAAAAAAACTTAAAAATGCAAGATAGTAACTAAAAATTCACAGTCTTAAATATTTCTGGAATTCATAACCTCATCTTAAATACAACATTAATTAGAAAACAGAAAGAACAGAACAGTTACACTTCATTGTTCCAACATATAAGGAGTCAAGTTCAAATGTTATCTTTTATTTAGTTACTTGCAGATGAGTCTGGTGTTGCTTAGGCAAAAAGTAATGATGTGAAGATTAGAATTATTAGATTATAGCCAATCTTACCCATTTTCACCAGATGCAAGAATTAGATCCCTTTATTCCAAGACTAATCTATACTACTATATAGACAACATAGTTTTTGTTTGTGACCACTAACCATGAAAACTACTGAACCAATCGTTACCATATTTTAACTGTAGCATCTTTATGATCCCTGCAATGTTTACCACTAATCAAACCTACAGATTTTTTATTAATTAAATAAAACTGCAATGGATTTTTTTCTGTCTATTTCTTTCTCTCTTCACTAGATGAAAACAAATCTATTAGTACTTTCTGTCTATAAGTAAAGTCTATTATTGAAGTTTACTATTATATTTGAAGAACTAACATTAAATTATAATTAGTTAATTAGCAAAATCTTCGAGAAATTAAAAAAAAAAGTGACATCATCACGCTAGATGGCACTATGTATACTTATGGCGGGTTTTCGAATTGTTATGCATTAATTTCTACAGGTAATTGTACAAAATATTCAAAATAGTTATTGAATTTATCTCAAGTGAATATTTTTGAGATTGAGTGATAAATAATGCCGAGAGCTGTGAGAGGAAGGAAAGGAAGAAAAAGTTCTAGAGCTATTATTGTTCATAATTGTAGACAACGTGAATCTACAGCAGAGCAGTCTCAAAGACTGGAAGAGCAATGAATTCATTCGGCTCAGAATCAAATGTGTACAGTGAGGAATTTTTTATGTTTCAAATCAGCTTTTGATTATTATCCTGAAAATGACAATTTGGATATGAGAGAGATAAAATGATCAAAATACGTGATCATTGTTTTGCCAAAAAATGGTATGATGAAACTCCTGGACTTTGCTGTGCAGCAGGGAAAATTGTTCTTGAACAACTTGAAGAACCTCCTGATTTCATTAAAAATTTAATTTTAGGAACAGATCCTCTTTCTATACATTTCTTAGACAATTCTAGACAGTACAACACTCTATTTCAAATGACAGCATTTGGAGCCAAAGAAATAAGAGAAGAGAATTTCATGCCTACTTTTAATATCCAGGGTCAAGCTTATCATTTGATTGGCAGTTTACTTCCTGATATAGAAGACATTCCTAAATTTTTACAAATCTATTTCATGTCTGAATCTGACCAGATATTTGCCCAATCGAATATAAACCCAACTTTGAAAAGGAAACTCATTGAAAGATTGCAGAAAATCATGCAAGATAATAATAATCTTATTTGGAGTTTCACAATTACAACAGGTTTCCACATACAACGTGGATTATCCACAAATAATTATAGAACTTCAAAAATTTGAACTAATTGTTCATTATGTATATAAGAGTGGGAGAGGCCACAACAGGGAATGCTAGTTAGAGATATTTGTAGACAAGTCTAAAATATGTTTGATTTCCTATAAAAATGCAAAAAACCACATCTAAAATAGTACAGTAGAAGCAGAGTTCTTCAGGGTAATCTGTAACCCTCTCCCTCTCCCATGGAGGAGAATTTCCAAAAATACCTTAGTGAGCATTCGCATTGCTTACCTTAACTGTGTACCAAATTTCAGCTTTCAACTCTTAACCATTCGGGATCTGTGCTTATTATTATTATTATTATCAACCCATCCAATTATATTATAAGATAATAATAACGTGTATATAAATATATATACACATACATTATTATTATTAATAAACAAATATTAGACAAAAATTGATAAACATTGGAAACTTATAATCCTACAGTAAAATAATAAATGTACTGAATGAAAAT
>NW_019388982.1:0-5489 GCF_000671375.1 Centruroides sculpturatus
AGTCACTAGTTAATTTAAAAATTAAATCATTTATTCAATGAAATCCAAACAGCATAAAAAAAAATTTACATGCAGTACAATGTATTCAAATATAAAACCATGAAATATAATCAAAATTTAAACTTTTTATCAGTTATTAGAAAACTTGCCAATTGTTCACAACTAATACTGAATATGTACTTTTTTATGAATTTGTGATTCAGAAATTCTGTATCTTTAAATAATAGATTATCTGTAGATCTTAGTATAATTACTTTTTTTTAAATGATAAGTCTTTATTTAAGTGAATTTATGATTATCTGCCATGAAAAATTCATTTAATAACATTTTTTAATATAAATAATTTTATTATTAAATTCAAACTGATTTTGTACCTGATCTATTTCATTTGCTAATTTTCTTTATTTTAATACTTTTCTATTATTATATAAACAAAAAATATCTGTTTTGTAACATCCATTGAAAACAGATATAAACAAAGTAATGTTAACTCTACATTGAAACCTAACACATGACAAAATTTAAAACTGATGATTAGCATATTTACACAGGCACCTGCAGAAAATTTTCCAGAAGCAAAGCTTGGAGACAAATAATTACATAAATAAATTTTTATTTAATTATTTAGTTTTTTGGGTTTTTCACTAGTAGATATAGAATACAGTACTGTATCAAAGTGTTCCATGGTTGAGGGGTGTAAAAAAAAAAAAAGGTTACATATCTCAATCCTAAAAGGGACTGAGTTATGTTATAATTTTTTACTCTATTCTAGAGTGGGCAAGTGCCATGTTTGCCCCCTCAGTGGATGCCCATGCATATTTAATTCCATAATAAAAAACACATAATTCAATGATATTAATTTAAACTTAATTCAACTATCAGTGAGTCTTAATGAATTTGAAATTAAACTATATAGTGTTTCAAGTTAAAATTCAATATATGAAAATTATGACTTATTTGTGAAAGTAAATTTTCTTGTCATAAAAGTTTATCTGATTTGTAAAGCACTTAATATGTAATATTTACAAATATATTTTTATCATATTAAACTTAATTTTATACTAACATTTTCTAAAATAGGTACATCTGATTTATCATCAGCTTCTATTGATTTATCTCCAGTAAAGATGCAAACATTGTCTATGTTTTTTGAAAAAGACACTACCCGTTCCTTCACAATTTTTGGTAGATTATTCATATGATCAGATTTTTTGATAGTTGTAGATATTTTATCTGAAACACCATCACCAGCTGGCAATGTTGAAGCTTCACTGCCAATTGAATGCAATTCAACACTTTCTTGATCAACATGTGGTTTTTCATTAGATATTAGTTCAGATGAAAATCCTTCTGCCATATTTTCCCAAGTTTTAATCCATACAAATCACATAAATATACATTTCTTAAAATTACACATTTTTCATCTTCTTCATGATTCCTGAAATAAAATATACTTTAAAAGTTGTTTTTAACATTTTATTTACATTATAAGAATTTTATATATTATATTTATAACTTATTTACTTATCAATTTTATTTTAGTTTACTTAAGTGCTATAGATCATACTTTTACAGTTACAATACACTTCCCAAACAGCAATTTTCATTAAAACACAACACAAATATCCATGTCTGAAACATGATTTAAATACTGATCTCAAAAACAAGGTTAATGTCTTAAACTGTGCAGCAAATATTTAAAAATTATAACTTGTAAGCTACTTTTAAATATATGAAAAATTACAGCTGTTAAATATACTTATTTAATTAGTAATTTAATAAAATATTTTTTACTAAATTTATCAAATATTTTTTAGATAAAGTTTTTTATTAATTCAAATATTCAGATAATTTATGCATTCATAATTTTCCTACTAGTCAGTCAAAATTTCAGTGTAAATAAATACACTATAATTATTTTATCATGTTTAAATTATTTAAAGCTAAATATAACAAATTTATCAAATTACTTTTACCTACGTTAGAAATTCTTCTGCTGTAGTGCAAATTTATTAAGTTAATTAACCATTTTAAAAACTGTTCAAAAGTTTTATTGAAAGTAGTTTAAATACACTTTAAAATTCCTACTGGTATATTATCAATTTCAGAGATTTCCTGAAGATAAATGGATTAATTCAAAAATTTTTGAAACATTTCTGATAAAACATTCTGAATTACAGAAGTTTTGAAAATGATTAATTTGTAGCAACAATTCAATAAATCATTCTTCTGTTCATTATAATGATTTCATTAATATGCTCTTGCACTTAACCAAGGAATCAGTATGAGTTTATTATCAAAATTAACTTTTAAAGTGTAATATTGTTATTTAATAACTGAAAATTAAATATCATAATTATTCATAATCATATCATAATTGTATCATAATTACCATTATCAGCCTGTTAAATTACTTTACTGATGAAACTTATGTTGTTTTATTTATTTATTTATATACAGTACTGAATCAAGCATCCAGCTTCCAGAATTACCAGAAAAGTGGTTATATTTAATTTGGCAGGCTAGCATAGAGCTATAGTTTGCCATGCAGTTGCTTTGTTTTAGTTTCTGTGACATAGGTACTGTACTGCATGACGCCAGTTCCAGTATGTCTGCTGGCATCAGTGTGCTAAATACAGTTTTGTTCTTTACTTTCCATTGTTTATTTTATATTTCAAAATATACATATATTTAGCCTGTTTCCACATAACCAGAAAATTCAGAAATCTGGACCACTTTCTGATTCCAAGCTTGCTAGATATTTGGCCCAATACTGTATTTACCATATTAATTTTCTTGATGATTATCATAAAATGCAATAATTTCATAAAAAAATAAGAAAATGTATAAAAAGTTTATTCTTAAAATGGATATAAGATACAATTACAAATATCTAAAAAAATTAAATTGTCCAATTTAATAAATAAATTAATACAAATTTTTATTAATTATTAAAGTTTATTGATGGCTAAACTAATTTAAATAATTTGTTTACATTAGTTAACTTAATAATTTATATTATTGAGTGATATTAAAAATAATTTGACAATAAATATTTTCAATATAAATAACATATGCTTTATAAGATTGGTTTATGGAGTAAAGTAACTTAATAATTACAATGAAAAATTCTGTTAGGTATTAAAATTATCAAATATTTTTTATTTTTAAACTATCTTTTAAAAAACAATTAACTTATCAAAAAATAGGGCAAATATTTAACATTTCAGGAGTATTTTGCACTTATCTATGTCAGGGTCAAATTCAAGATTTTATTAGTATAAAGTTTTATCTTAAAGCATCATTAAATAAAAGATAAAGTAAATATACAAAATAAAAACTTTAATGTAAAAATTGTCACATGATAAATCATTTGTAAAATATCATTTACAAGGACTACTTTCAAATATTATGTTAATCAGTATAAAAAATTATTTGTTAATTACCAATAAATATATCAAATATTAATACTGTATACAAATAAAATATGTAATAAAATAATCTGCAATATTTACAAATATTTATTAAAATTAAATTAATAAACTCTACAATCAAACTAATAAATTAATAAAGCTAATATTCTTTATTAATTTATCAATTATATGTTTAATACTTCATATAAACTTACACACTTTTACAGAATATATTAATTATTTACTGTAAGCTCTTACTATACTATACTGTAATAAAATCTATTTTAACTTAAATTTATTATAATAAATGATTTGTAACTTAATATATAATAACAATATTGATAATAAGCCGATTTTAAGATACAAAACAAAGTGAATCAGAGATAATTTTATCATTTTTCTATAGAGTTAGGATATAAACTAACACTATCACTTTTTATTTTTTTAATAAAAATCAATGCTGATATGATTATGTTTCTAGTTTAAAATTTTATCCTCACCTCTGAAACTTCCTCCTAAGTAACTTAATATGAATATCCAAATTATTATAGCTGTCCGTGAATATTGATAAATAGAACAATTTAAGTTTTATATTTAATTAATCAATACACATATCGAATAATATTTCATTATCAACCGATACATCCTTTCAACACATTTAATCAACTACACAGAATTTTGATGCTAAAATAAACTTTTAAAAACCGATGATAAAAAAAAATTTCCCGTCTTTTCACGGTTCAATTCAATAGAGGTAAGTGAACTTTTAGCCTTTAAAAACGACGTAAAGCTTTCTGCGTAATCTTATAAGCATTACAAATACATAAATATGCATAAATTACAGAAACACGTGGTCAAAATGTCAAAATTAATCGATTTCAATAACGTAATAGACAACCACTTTTTGAATGTTTACTACTTCCTGACAGATTTAACAGCGCGATACAGTTCACATTAATCAATTATGTAGGAAAAGTCGATGCAAATAATTTCCGATCCATTAATCCCAGCGGAAACGATGATATTGTAAATAACTTACCTTTATTATTAATCATAATTTAACGCTTTTACTGAGAATATATCAAAATGTTGGGACACCCGCCTCTCGATACCTGGTGGGAGGAGACTGCAAGAAACAAAAGCAACTCTGATTAGCGATTAAACTTGTGACGTGTATACCGACACGTCGCTAAGGTTTTGGTTTCCTTACGCCAATTTTTTTCGACTTATCGCATTTGTATATATACAAATTTTAATGTTTGTATAATCAGTTCTGTAGCAAAATATATGAATAAACTTTAAATTATTATAATTTTTATATTTTATTTTTTTAATTAATGCTCAAATCCGGATTAATTCCTCGGTAACTCCTACANTGATTAGCGATTAAACTTGTGACGTGTATACCGACACGTCGCTAAGGTTTTGGTTTCCTTACGCCAATTTTTTTCGACTTATCGCATTTGTATATATACAAATTTTAATGTTTGTATAATCAGTTCTGTAGCAAAATATATGAATAAACTTTAAATTATTATAATTTTTATATTTTATTTTTTTAATTAATGCTCAAATCCGGATTAATTCCTCGGTAACTCCTAGTGCTGTTGTAGTGTTTCTTATGATCATCGTGTCTTATCGTGACGCAGAGTTCAATAACCTTTACACCAACGCTCTTCGTAATTTTTTTCGAATAATTTTAATAATAATTTGAAAGATTAATTTCATTATAATATTTTAAATCAAATTAATTAAATAATGATAAATATTGTGCGCGCGCATTTTTTCTGCGCGTTAGCGATTTTTTAATACAAAATAAACGATTTTTTTTATTACAATTTTCGTTTCAGTACTGTTATTTCCTGATTAGGCTTTTATTTATTAAATGTAACTGTTTATGAGCATTAATAGAATCTATCTTGCACAATATCAGTAAGTCTATATTGTATGACAGCGTTAGCGAATTGGTTTTTTACATTACATTCAGTGTAAATCTTTGAAAAATGTACTTCGTGTAATTAAAATATTTTAAGAATGTAAGGAAACGTGTTTTTCTTATCAAAATTAAATAATCTA
>NW_019388983.1:0-5499 GCF_000671375.1 Centruroides sculpturatus
TTTTGTAATAAAATCAATCAATAAAACAAATTTTACTAATTTAAATTAAAATGTAAATGTCAGTAGAACGATTTTTTAGCACATAATTAATTACGCGGCTTTTCTCTTCCATAAAATCTGAGAGTTCCTCCGGTAATTGAAGTTGTTACATTGCTTTAACTCAGCAGTTTTAACGAATTGAATACGTTTATATCTCTTTAATTCCTTGATTAACGAGTAAGTTGTCAAGGAATACATTTTTATAAATATATATTACTCGGTTTTAATTGTATAATCTATCATTAATTTTAAGAAAATATGCCGAATTCCAATGTCACATCCAGAGCTTTCGACTTAGAGACTTCACATTGATTTATGTTATATTGAGAGCTTATAAAAGAAAAAAAAATTACGGAGTTGATTAATGATATATATATACTTTCGTTTTCAGTAAAGATGTTGATAAACTTTCTACAAATGGAAGTAAAGATGAAACGATGTATCAGCCATCGCATCTTCTCTTCTTAGTTCATCTCTCATACTCTGTACTATTATAACTGTACTGTTTCTACTTTAACTTGGAAGAAAACAATGAGAAATGAAGGTGTCTTACACAAATCCACAGAGAAAAATGTTTTTAAGTTGTTGTAATCTCTTCCAAATAACAACTATCGATACAACTTTCTCTATTAATCGATTATACGAAGTAACTTTCAAGTTATATTTAACGATCAAAAGAAGTTATACTACACAATTTAATACGGAAAATTTTATGAAGATCATAAAATAAACCATTTTGTATAGTAATTATAATTTTATTTTCCATTGTTTATAACAAAATTAACAATATTTTTCGACGGATAACGAAGATACTTAACTATGGAATTAACGCAAATGATTTAAACGGTAATTAATAATGGTTACTAGAAATTGCTTCAGTTGAAAGACTATTCAATCCGTTAAGTTGAAAATAGCCGTTCAGTTACAGGAAGAAAATTGGTATAATATCATGAGACCAGTAAGGCAACATTTTCCGTTGCTACAGGCCTTACATTGATCTGAAGCTAACATTAGTAGACCAACGAAGTACTAAGACCCAAGTGGATGATTCTCAAAGGGCTAACTTAATGTAGTTTGTCTTTAGTGTGGTGGAAGGAAATAGCTTTTTTTCTTTTTTATTTATCTGTTTTTTTAAGCTGGTACCCAGTTTTCGATAGTACATTCAATCGTTACTTTAGAATGCACGGAATTCTTTTGTTATATATGTACATTTTTTGGAATAAAGCTTACTTTTTCAATTGATTCGTCAAAAGAGTCTTCACAACTTTGAAAAATTTTATAAATAAAAACGAAAGGAAAAAAAATATAAAAAATGTAATAAAATTTTTCGAGCAATTTTAGAAATTTTTGCGAAAATTTTTACTGTTTTCTTAAATAAAAACTGATAGTTTCCAATAAGTAAAAGTTGGAAAGTTAAAGAAAAAGTATTAAAATTCAAGAATATATACTAAAAATTCGCTTTTAAAATATATAAAACTGAATAAATTCGACATTATTTTTAATATATTCTTACATAAAACTGGTGTATTTTACCAAAGTATATGTGAAAATCATATAATTTATGCGCATAACTAAAGAGAAAAACAAGAATTAATAAAAATGCATAAACTTAACTAAAAATACACAAAATTCTTAATCAGGATGAAAATATTTATTTAATAATTCAAAAATTTGGGAAATATTTCGCATAAAATAAAGAGAAATAGTCATACAAACATACGCTACAATATAATAACATATAGTAAACATTTGATCATTCCTCAATTATAATTTTAGGAATTTATTAAGCATAACACGTCAGACGAAATCCAAAATCAAGCCATGGCATAAAATGTCCGAAATATTATATAGTTGAATGATTTTAATGGTGTAACTGCGAAGTGTGGCAGTAAACTAGTGCAGACGCCATTAGTTCCTTTGCCTATTTAACGTATCTACAACGAAAGATAATATTTTCCTTGTATTACTCTCACACCAATAAGTTGTTGGCTTTAGTCTCGTGTGTAAAAGAGATGTGAGCTTTTACTAATTGGAATGTATGACGTTACACAATAACTCACAAACAGGCTGATTTCAATTATCATTTTCACGTGAAGAGATAACGAAATCAATTATATAAATATCAGCCATATTTATTCAAGATATTCTTCGTTTAGAAATATAAAAATATAGTATAATTCTTTATTTTTACAAGGTTTTCTTTTGTTTATAATAATATGCTTAAAATTCAGCTCTAGTATAATCTATTGTATGTTTACTAGATTAATTGATATGTTTAAAATCTATAATCATTATATAAGGCATTCTTGTATGCTGCATTAAGTATTCGTTCATTGCAAATAAATAAATTGTAAATTTTTTACGCTTAATAAATTTTTTTATAAATATAAAAACGAGCTAAGAATATTTTAAAAGTCAAAAGCAAGAGAAAAATAAGCGCAGTTATTGTATAAAAAAGAAATTTCCCCTCCTCCTGAAAAGCCATTTTCAGAGGGGGGAAAATCAGTAAACGTTAGAGTCATACGATGCTGAAATTTTAATTTATTTCGTTAAATTAAATCGATTTTAAGGGAGAAAAATTCCCTTTTTACATGTATAAAACTTATCAATCAAGCTGTGTCTCAAATTGATAATATAATAACTGGAAGAGATGAGGTTTCGAAACAATTTCTTAATCCAATAATCGTTGGAGTGGAAAGTTTCGAAAAAAACTAGGAAATTTTATTCTTTTAAACAGGCCAAATGATGTCGAATTGGATTGAAAAGTATAGAAATCGTTCTAATTTTACATTTAGGGATTTTTTTTTTATTTTTAGATCTGATCTATCGATGATATACCGTATAATATTTCATATAAGAGATAGTGGGAGGTCGTTGTCCTCTTGCTTTCTGATCGTAAGGAAGAAAACAATGAGAAATGAAGGTGTCTTACACAAATCCACAGAGAAAAATGTTTTTAAGTTGTTGTAATCTCTTCCAAATAACAACTATCGATACAACNTTTTGATTTATATAACAACAATCTGTCTCTGGCTGAGATATTATTGACATTAGTTGGAAGAATTGTTGACATTAGATGCTGTGTGATTCTTGCTGATCTTCTTGGTTTCATGTACGAGTTCCAATCCGCCTAATAAAATCAAAAACGACACACAAAGAAAGAAAACATTAAAGTAAACATTGTTAGACTTTTAATAAGATTAATGTCACTGATCGATACTCACCTGACAGGTCAATTTTGTTCCATTAAGTTTGTGCTTTCGATAATAGAGTACAATCGACTCCAAATATGGGAATGGAAATGACTTCAGATAATATAAATCGTTGACAATGACAATTGTATGATGTTTTATGTCTCCGTTTCTACATCTACAATGAATTTTTGTATTGCATAATTCTTGTTAAACCGCAAACATAAAGAAATAATGTATAAATTTGAAGAATAAAACGAAATTAACAGAAATTTACAACTGTATTATAGCTAAATTCTACTTATTTGTGAAGATAATTAAATAATTTAACAGAAAATTTAAAGTTAATTAGTGTAAATATTTAAAAATTATTATAATTCATTCACTTACTTGAGAGCTAAACCGATTCTTTCCCTTTTCAAATCCTCGTAAATAATAAATGTTCCTGGCCAATTGTTTCTGTTGGATAAAATTAAATTTACTTCTTCTTTACTCATTATAACTGGGTCCAATCTGTACAAATAATTAAGTATTCTAATAAAATCACTTTAAAATTAACATGAAAATTTGGATTTAACTCAAATAATTCTAAACATAACTAAGCAAATGAGGTAAGTGAACCGAATAATGGAGAGTTAGTTATTCTCATATTCTAGTTGCACTTATCATCTTTATAATTAAGCAGCTTGTGTCTGTCACGTTTCGAAACTGCTGATGCATTTCTGCCTTTCACTTAACTGTCAAGAATTTCTACCGGCAAACACAGATAGAGTGATACTTCTCTGACACTAATAACATTGATTTACATCATAATAATCATGTATAATGTATGTTTACTTAAAAAAATTTCTATTAAAAATTGTTTCCTTTATCTTCGTCTTCCGCCTGTACTTTCTAGTATCGAATGTAAAGCAAATCGTGTTTTAAAATATAAGTAGAGGTTAACACGTAATTTTAAAATCAGTAAAAAAAAAGAAAAAAAAGGGATTTATTTTTTTTACGTCACTAATTACGTCTTACTATTTAAACGGTTGATCTTGTAATCAATATGGCGGCCGCCGGTGTTTTATCCAAACCGGCGCCATCTCGTGTCCATTAACAGAACCTTTGGACCTGTTGAGTAAAGGTTATTGACTTTCTTTAGCTTCTTTCTGTGTACGCAGCTGCCTTTTCGACATGTTGAAAGAGAAACTTTGCTTTACTTCATCGCCATCATCTGTTTAAATTTCTTTTTATTTCTTCTTATAAATCCATCTTTTATTACACATTTATATTTATATAATAATTTCGNTGAATTTTATGATAAATAACAAACACTTTAAATTATGTTGTAATTTATAACTCGGTGTATAATATAAATTTATGTTTAAAATTTTATATGATTAATTTCGAGTTTATAAGGTTGTTGAACTTTATGTACAGCTATATATTTATTTATTTTATTATATAATATAACTAGTTATATAGACTATACACTGAAGGAAGGACGGTACTTAAGTGCGCTTTAAAGCTAAACGTTTGCATGAAATTTTTGTGAATAAAACATTTTTTAAAAAAGTCTTAGATTTAAACATTTTAAATATATAATTTAATGTATTAAGTTTGGAAACATTTTTTTTTTATTCTTTATAAAACAATATGCTAAGATTTCGAATGGAAAATCGAGTTACTTTTTCCCTTGAAATGAAATTTCTTCTTCTTAAAACATAAATATAAATATTTTTATATCCAAAAATTCTAGAAAATATAAGGAAAAAAAAATAACAAAATAAAATTCTTGAAGCTTCAAGAATAAAAGAAAACAAAATTTAATGAGATGCATCAATTTTATTAGTCCTATAACTTTCGTTTAAATTCTGAGAGTTTAGAATAATTTAAACATTAAAAAATATATTCCCCCCATATATATATATAATAGAATGTTGTTAAAATTCATTTGAAATTTTTGGAAAAAAATAAAATAAATATAAAACTGAAGAAAGAGAAGAAGAGATGAGAAAATTCAATTTAGTAAGCAGTTGAAAATGCCACCATCAAACAAAAGAGGAGAGCAATTGGTAAATTTTCGCACCATCTAATAACTTAGTGAAGTGCCAATATTGGGACTTGTAGCAACAGGGTGTGATGTTGTCTCAGTCAACACATAGATCCTTCACGTTCTGACTAACGTCAACAGAGCAGAGGTCAATCTATGTCAAATCTAAATCACCCCAATGAAATTCCAGAAAATTAAAACTCCCCCTAAAAATCTCATTAATAATTAATTAAT
>NW_019388984.1:0-5471 GCF_000671375.1 Centruroides sculpturatus
CTTTTTTCAAGCGAAAATTCGTTGGAGCAGTTCTCCTATCACGCGAATTCTCAGACACTGCATTCTTTAGACAAAAAACAGTTACTCCCCTAAGATGCGCCTTTATGAACTATACCCTAGGTGTGCTAACCAATTATCAAGTAATGAGGACGATGTCACCTGCATACAAAAATGAAGAAATTATGTATATGCCGGATACACAACATGTAATGCGATATCTGATCAGCAATATAGAATAGGTTTGAACAACTTAAACACATTCAGCAACTGCTCTTTATGCTCATAAAAATAAACTGCACACATACATACATATTTTAAAGTAACGGACAATGTTTGTGGTCGCATGACAGAGAAGTAGGAACGCACGGCGCACGTAACTTAGCTATAGTTGGAATGAGACGCGTCATTAATTCTTAAAATGGCAACGTTTTTCTTGCAAGAACAACGCACAATCATTCGTTTTCTGCACTTGTGTTGAGTGACACCGACCGAAATTCATTGCCTGTTCAGTGAAACATGCAGTGATGGTGTCATGGATATGAAAAATGTGCGTTCATGGTGCGACAGCTCAAAGAAGGGCGAACATGTGTGACAACGAACCGAAACATCCATGTTCGCGCACCAGTCGGTCTGACAAGTTGCTTCACACATACAATCATGTTGTTATCACGAACTGTTTCCAGCATTGCTAGAAAATCGGCCAGAAAAAACTGAACGTTCGTTCTTCTATCAAGACAATACTCAAGCTTATCGGACGATGTTTACACAGAGTAAAAACTTTGAAGTGGTTTCTACTGCTCCCTACTTACCTGCTAGCAATTTTCAGCTTTTTCCAACAATGAAAAACACCTTCGTGGTCACATATTTTCCAGTAGTGCTGCTTTAGCATCCGCGATTTTTCAGTGGTCAAAACAGACCCCTAAAGAAGCTGTCACAGGGGCAATAATGTGAAGGCCTCGATGGTGTGAAAAATTGTGTGCGTCTGCTAAGAGATAATGTTGAGAAGTGACTAAAATCTTATAGAGTATTTTGTCAGAAAAAAATGGAACACGGTAGAACTTGAATGCATCACGAAGTACAGTATGGCTGTTAGAAGGAAAATTATCAAGTTCAAGAACTTTTAGAAAAAGGCTGTATTGTAATATACAAAACTGACATCTTGGCTGTAACCTCTTCTATAACTCTACCAACCTGGAGACAATTATAATTGCAAGATTTAAACTGCATATTAATTAATAATAACTGTTTCAACAGCGATTTTCCTAAGATCTTAAGATTTACCATCGACAACACCACGATATTCCTGCTGGACTACTGCTCATCTTAGAAGAAAAAGAGAACATGTATTAACCAAATTTTCTTCTATGCAACTAAACATGCAGAAATAGAGTGTAATCAGCCTTATATAATGTAATTTTTATGTACGAAACATATAAAATTACCTGATAAAAGTAAGCTTTCAACTAAGGTAACGATAACGTAAGAGTTTTAGATGCAAAGCTGTTCTTTGGATAACATCTTTTAATACAACACGAATAAACGATTAAAGTCCATTAAGATATACCATAATCCACCGTAAAACATAATTCATGAGGTTTAAAGACATGTTATAATTTACATCATGCCCATTAACTTCCGTGGCTATAAAGCGTAATGGGACATAAAATTACTTATCTGAGTGAATCGAATACTGTTAAAAACAAAATTAATCAAATAATTTGTGAACGAAACTTTCTGTTTATATTGATAAATTGAATAATCTATTTTACTAAGCTACTAAAGATGTATTCGATAGAACAGAGAAGAGGTTTGCATTAACTGCCTTATACAACCATACTTAAATTTTGTGATAATTTTCGGTATCGAACCAGTCATTCCTTGTAAGTGTCAAGACAGACAACCTTCGACGTATTTCCAAAGAGTTGTAGAAAATATCTACATTCAAATTATATAAATATTTGCATGGGAGCATTTTGTGTTGGCGATATTAATGCTTATACCAACTCATATATTTAAATGCCCCTGTGAATCTGCATTATCTGAAATCAGTATCAGGGCAACAGAATTTAAAATTGAAAGCTTAATTATATCATTCGTTATCTCAACGACACTCACGTTTTTTAAACATCACAAATTTAATGTCGATGTAAAATTGAGGCATCCAATTTTTCAGAATGAAAAGGCATTACACACAAGTAATAATTTATCATTATTGGTGTCACTAATAGTAATTGTATTGGTTTTTTCGATCGCAATACTAAATTCTCTTATATTGTATCCAGCTTGGACTAAGGCAGCAACGTTTGTAGGTGAACCTTTTATTTGTTGCATAGAATATGCATTATGGGTTCGATACCTTATCGGAGAAATTGCTATGTTTTTAACAATTGCAGCAATAATTGGATTTGTAATCATAAAAGAACTCCAACAGCTGTCTTCAGAAGTCTTTCAGGACATCCGAAGTCAGCAATCTTTCGCTAGAATATAAGTTAAAAGTAGATTGCGTCAATAATAATGCAAAACATTATAAGTTATATCACATTTGTCACTTTATGAAATATATTTAATGAAATATACCGGTCTTGGATTTTATGAAACGTTTTGGGAAGTACTTATTGGTTCTAAGTGTAGGAGGTTGTTTCGACATCACTAAGAATTTCTTTCTTAAGGTATCGTTTTCTATATATATAATGTATAACTTTATTCAAATGGAGATAATAATAATGTTTAATACAATTTTTGTAGCTAACAAAATCTTTGCATACTTTATTTTCTGGCTTTTTAAAACTGAGAAATGTTTCTTATGAAGAAAGAAATTGCAATGAAAGTTCATAAAAGGTATGTAAGATATGACAATTGTTTTTTACTGAAATTATCTCATGCAACATATTGTAAGTTTTTTATTTTTCACAGTATATTGCAAGAAAACCCAAACCTGTAAAAAACATAGACCTTCAATTCGCTTGAATGTGTCAATAGAATTGATAATTCATACTGCGTTCGTTCCGTATACACATTCTAATTTACGTTATGTAAAAGATAGGTGTGATCCATTGGATTAGGCCAGATTTTTACTTACTTATATTGATTTTTATCTTTCCATTCTTTGAAGGCATTAATTAGTTAACGCCGATAAACTTTCTCAGTTTGGATACAGGACAATTCCTCTTATATAGGTCATCACTCTAGAGTGTACTTTACAGTGAGTTCAGACTTGTTTACCTGTGCATCAATGTTAATTAACTCGTCGGCACGCGCCTACTGCCAATGAAGCACCAATCAATATTTAATTAGTTCGTGTAAAAATTTTAATTGTGTGAAAAACCTGAAAAAATTATAACCTGTGTAATGTTTTTTCAGTTTCACGATACGCAATTTAGTTTTTGCTTAAAGCGTGTTTTTAATTAATTATTGGTGCCAAATCAGCACTATGGCGCTCGTGATCTCGGATTTCAATTTTTTAATTTCCCGCCAGTCGCTGTTACTAAAAATAGCCGCAGCGGCGGCACACGCGCTTCTTCGCTAATAATTATACCTGTTGTAAATTTAATTTTCATTAATGCAATAAGTATTGCATCCCATTCTAAATTGTTAAAACTGTAAATATGTATAAAATTATTCAACCAACCATGCAAATTCCTATTATGTAAGCAAAAACGTACTGTTTACTAATGTAACCAAAACTGTATTTATTCATTGTGTTTAATTATTAATAAGACCGACACGTTTATTTATCCAATAATATGTTTGTATGTACTTTGATGCAAAAGATATGCATCTTTCTGTTAATTGCATCTGTATGTATAAATGTTACTGTTAATTATTTGTATTCCTCTGTAAATATTGTTTTAATAAAGGCAGATGCGGGCGCCCATGGGGTCCTGTGGGGGCCTTATGGTTGCTTATTTCACACTTTTCTATCTTCCTTTATTTCCTCTTCTAACTCTTACTTTCTTTTACTCTTCCTTCTTACTCATACAGGGGTAAAGTCTGCACTAAATCTCAGATAGCCCCTTTTGTCTTTTATCAGAATAGAATAAAATAATCGTGTTATTTTAAAACTATTTGTATTGTTAAATTATTTTACAATATTATATAACACCGTGCCTTATATAATTATTATATTCTTTCAATTTTATAAATATAGAAAGGTGAGCGACTGTAAATTAAAGAATTTTTTTCATTAACTGCATTTAGGCGCGTATGTATCCATCAGATACATAGCGTTTTTTTATAGAATTTTTAAAAAATAAAACAGTTGAACTATGGGCTTCTAAGTATTTCTCATCTGATATATTCTAAAGCGATTCTAATAGTAGTTTTACAGTTTATGACTTTTTAAAGAGAAATTTTACGAAAACCAATACTTTTTCATTACCTGCAGTAAATTTTCTCGTAGTGTGAGATTGCTGTACTTACGCGATTGTTATGCGCAACAACAGCGATTAAAAAAATAACTATGTAGAATATTTAGCCTTTACCACAATGCTGTACATAATATCTTTTTCTCCTGGATTCAATGTTAGGGCAAAGTCACAAACATTTCGAATAAGTCATTGCAGCTTCTTTTGATTACGCGATTTTCTCGCTTCGGTGTTATTATTCTGCTGCCAAGCGATTAGTTTAATGATAAGAAATCTAATACTTTTTATTTTGCAAGAGTTAAAATTTATGTTCGTAACGTAGCAATAATAATTAGGTATTGTAAACAAACATTAATTTGGTAATTTTATAAATATATCTTAAAGAATGAAATATATAAATTATAGAATTCATTACTGGCAATACTAGTTGCCAAATCTGAAACAAAATATTCCACCGAGTGCAAGAAAACAATCTGTTAGTCGTTCAACCCATTACTGACAGAGAATGAAGTTTTTGAAAATAAACTATTAAAAAATTAGCAGTTTATTTATTGTATTTCACAGTGGGGAACCGGCAGAGTCTATTACTTTACTACTCTGAATTTGAAAAATAATACGATTCTGTGAAATTTAACAAATCTGATGTCAATAAGTGAAAGTTGAAATTATTTACTTTCAACTTTAATAAGTGAAAGTTTTAATTTCGCATTTACTTATCAAATTTCAGAAAATATCAATAATAACCTCAAATTTTATCCATAAGTATTTTATATCTTTAGATAGTAGAGAAAATGTAGTAATCGAAAATGTAATCGTAATCGAGCATATATATCAGTAAAAACATGAAAATTGTATTAAAATAACACACTTTGTTGAACGTCTCAGATAGAAAAGTAATTGAATGGAGTTCTCCGCCGCCATATTGATTAACTGGCGATCCGATCTGAGCGTCGCATCAAATTAAATCTATATATATATATATATAAATGGACGTGTGTGTCCCTATATTTCACTTTTCCGCAAAAACTACACATCGCACAGGAATGGTGTTTGTATGTGGTAGTAGCCCCAAGTCTCCATTCGTGCATAGGGGTGGTTGCGTCACGA
>NW_019388985.1:0-21050 GCF_000671375.1 Centruroides sculpturatus
TGAAAAAAATTTAAAAAATACCTAGAATCATATTTCCAGTTTTGTTGTAATTTTTCAGACCAAGATATCCATACAATGTTAAGAGTATCAACATAATAATCATATACTGTATTTTCAGTAGGATATGAACTCTCAAGTTGTCTAATTAAATTATCTATTTTATTACGTCCAAAGTCATCTACAGAGGCACAAATTGACCAAGTTACAGAAAAAAAGAACAACAGTTTTAAAAGTAAAGCAGGTGGATTATTTGAAATATTTCTCTGGAAAATAATATATGTAAAAATATAATATTTACATGATTTAGAAAATTATTATTATAAAGTTAATACGAAATATTAAATAATCTAATAATATAACAATTACTTTAATAGAAAAAGTATTTTTATTTCCAATAATAACAAAGTCAGTTTGATAGCTGCATAGTAAAAGATTCTCTTATTTCTTGTGTATATATCCAAGTTTAAATCTGATGTATTTTCTCATATTTATTTAATTAAAATTTTCAGGTGTTTCTTATCTGTTACACATATTGATCAAATTCAATGCAGATTGCAGTTTATATAATTAAAACTATACAAGTAGACTACTGAACCTCTTCAGTTTCCAGTAAACATGTAAATAAGTGACTTCCCAAATGTTTTTAAAATCCACCTGATTCCACTCGAAAGTGAAATTTGTTGATTAAAAGTATATGATATGAAGAATACTAAGTTAAAAAACATGCAACTTTAAAAAAATTAATCTGTTTCAAAAGAGATATTTTGAATATATAAATAAATTTATAAATATCTATAGAATCGTAACAGTTGATATTAAAGTAAATAGATAATTTAATTTAATTTTGAAAAAAAACGGACATTCTGCTCTAAATTTAACAATTAGTAGTTAGTAATTAATTAATTTAGATTAAAATTTGATATGGCACTCAAAACTACAACTATTGCAAGCTAGGCAGGCAACATTACCAGCTATGCTATATGGTACAGTAACCATATTTTTTTTTCAGAAAATAAAGGACAAATCAAAAATTGTTTCATAAAAAACTAGGTTGTATTTATTTGTTCCACTAAAACTAAAAAGCTTTGTAACATTTATTATAAAATATAAGCATTTAGATAGCATTATAAAAAATCATATTATTAGTTTAAAAAATTTTAATTTTGATACTTTTTACAAGAATAAATCAGGTTTGTGTTTTAAAAATTCATAAAACTGTATACAATTAATGTCAAAGTTGTATTTGGTATAAATGTATGCTTCCAATATTTTGATTTTTAATTCCATTAGTCCATATATTGTTTACTAATGAAAATACTTATTTGGTAGGGAATTAGATCCAAGGAAACAAGCAAAATTCATCAATTTTTAAAATATACATGTTTATCTGTAAAATATTTTAAAATTTCAACCCATCTACAGGCACACACTCATCATTATGTAGCCATTCTTTGATCTTTTCACTGGTGACTTAACTTTTAATACACAAATTTCAATTTACAAAATAAAGCATAAAATAGCTATTTTAGAAAAAAAAAAAAATCTATTGATGAAAGCAGTAAAATAAAGAACTGTCCTCTTAAATAAAGGATGAATGATAACCATACATCTTTCATTAACTATACAAGCTTATCAAGCAAAATTATTACCAATATTACCAACATGATTCATTTTCTCTGTTATTATTATTATTATTATTATTTTTTTTTTTTTGCTTCTTCAAAATTCTTTGAGATTCTTAAAACCTCTTTTTCATTATGGAAAGGAGAAATATTGGAATCAATCTATCAATGTTTGATAAAAAGAGTACTATCTAAAAATAGAACTATTAAAACTTTGACAAATTTAAGAACACAAAATAATGTTATAATGTAATGACACCAAAATTATCTGTGATTTTTTTAAACAATATTTGTAAAAACACAGTCATATCCAAGAGCAAATTTCAGCAGAAAAATTTTTATATGAACAATAAACAGGTTTCCCTTGATTAATGTGGTTAATTAATCCCTCATTCCTATCATGCATATCAAAATCATGTTAATCAAAATATGGTATCTATGTTAAGTAAAGACAGCTGATAAAGCTGCATAAATTAAAACTTCTGCCATATAAACAAAGGAATTGCCACAATTAATTTTGCATATTAAGCAAAACTATGTTAGGAAAAGGATACTTGTATAAAGGTTTATTGTTTTAATAATTACTTAAAATAAACTACATTGATAAAATATAACCTACCTCCATATATTTTGAAATTAAACAATCAAGTAATTTACACAGTGAAATAACTCCATTTAATTCAGTAATTGGCACTAATTCTTTGCAATGTTCTTTTTTAAAATTTAAAATAGTCAATAAAAAACTTTCAAACATTTGATTTAGTTCATTAATTATTTCATTATTCTCATATTGTTCAAGCCATGAATTTACATAGGTTCTCCAGCTGACATTATTACATTCAGTATAAACAATACCACATTGAGAAACTATTGAAGGACTTGCATATTCCAAATTATCAACTTCAAACAATAAATATACCTGAAAAATTAATAATACTACTTAATATTTTATATTATTTAATAATTTTAAGAATTAATAAAGCATATTAATTGTTTATTAAATTATTAAGATTTAAAAGTTAAATGTGTAACTTGATTTTTAAACAAAATCATCCAAAACTAAAAATGTACTGTATATATTTAATTAAATTAAAATTAAAATTTTATTGAAAATTTATAATACTTATAATTAATATTTTATTTGAAAATCCAACAAATATGTAGTATTATCCAGCACTGTAGTCATGCCAGGGTGTATTAAGGTGGCTTCCTGGTAGTTATTTTTTAAGCAGGACAAAGTCCTTGTATTTTGTAAACATCCAGGATGGCCTTTAGATCATGTACAGTTCAGTACCCATCAAAACCATGAGAAAATTATTTCTCGAAGAATTTTTCGTGCTGATTATGAATATGTAAGTCATTCTTGGCATATTTAAGCCATTTTGCAGATTTTCCACCACAAAACTTCACTTTGCCCATACAAACTCCACAGATAGTGGTGACTAAAACTCAGGGTGCCAGTTAGCATGCTGGCACTTTCTAATTTACAATTATACTCCCGGTATTATCAAAATTTAAAGCATGTAATAAAATATAGTCTAATTATTATTTATAAAATTTAAGCTAGATTAAATTATAAAAAAGTGAATACACATAAGTGGAGTTCCAGACAAAATTTCTGATAAATTGTTCTTGTTTTATACTGAGTTTATTAAACAAAATTTTTTTAAAACCTATTTAATCAAGGTTATTTATAAAAAAAAAATATTAATTTGTTAATTTTTATTTAAAAACAGATATTAGCTGAAGACATCCTTGGTTGTTGCGTGAAAGAAGCAAAGTGACAAAAATTGATACTGAACCAAATATTCCATCTTATCATCCTATTAGCCTAAAAATACTTCACTTTTGAAAATAATTGAAAAGTTGAAGAGATCCACAGTCAGTCTGCTGAGGTTCCACATGTTATTGAATAGTCAACTGATCAGAAACATTTAAATTATTGTTCATTAATCAACAATTAAATTATTTTCATTACAAGCAATTATTTATTATGACATCATCAAAATGCAAGGCTGCAATTTTTAATCATATTTTTAATTTATTTAATTTAAAATATATGCTCTCCATCTCAAATTAGTAATATCTTGTCCCTGTACATTGTACTTTTCCTACTAGCAAAACAGTCATGTTGATCATCTATCTAACTCCTTTTAGGGGAAATTTTTGAATTGAAATAACATCAATTCTGGTGCAAACCAGAAGTTCATATATAGTTAATTGGGGCCTCCTGCCCCTAAGCTTTCTATATCCATCTTGACTTTCAACTATCTATCTCCATTTTCAAGATTAAGGAAGGACCTACAGAGAGATGGATGGATGACATTGGGAATTTATAGATCTACAATGCTTTCAAATTGCAGCCCAATAAAATTTGATCACTGTTTAGTAAGATTATTAAAATCTGTTTAGTATTGATACAATGGACAGTGACAGCTGAATTAAAATAATTATATTTTACAGCGCAAATATGTTCTCTTAATCTGATTTTTAATTGTTTTCATATCATTATTTTATCAAATAATATGATATAATAAACATAACAATTAAATGGCAGGAAGCTTCAAATAAATCACATTTGGCATGTTTGAAGTTTAGAAGCATTTTTTCCCATAAACATTACAAAATTTTTTCCTGTTTGTATGGTGTTATATCATTTCTGAAACTTATAAATCATAATATACCTGAATCAGATAAAAAGAATTCATCTGAAGATATTTCAACTTGATTTTATTCAAACAAAACGTGAAGTAAAAAGTTTAAAATAAACTTCTAAATAAAAAATACCATCCAGTGGCATAGCGTGGGTGTCAGCCGCCCGAAGCAGAGGAAAATTTCGCCCCCCCCCTCATTTAGGTATCTCAATTTAAAAGACTAAAATTCAGTTTCGTTACAGAATAAGTAATGAAAAATTCTGTACTAGTGTTGCCACCTTTTTAAAATCGCCAATACTGACGGCAAGTCAGGTTTGTTCGAACAGAAGTTCCTAACACATGCATAATGTCATTTTGCAATGTGAAGAATAATGCGCAGTGCATGCCGGTTCTAAATCAGTTAGTGACTAGGGAGACTTGGGTAGGAGTAACGTAAGTGACCTAGATCTATTGGATATTGGAGGTATATATATTTACAAATAAATCATATAAGCAAAAAAAAAAAAAAATCAACAGGTAGCGCATGGACTATGAATCGATTCCTAGAGTGTCCGGATGGTAACACTATTCCGTGCTCATTTCAATCGATCCGAATCGTAGGTGCACAAAAATATGAAATAAAATGGTTCAAATTCTTACAAGATATTATTATTATTTATTGTGAAATTTTTCTGCCCCCTAAAACGTAATTTTGCCACCCCTTAAAAAGTGACGCCCGAGGCGGGCCACCCCTGCCGCCCCCACTACGCTATGCTACTAATACCATCTCACATTAGCAATAATATGTTAAATTTCACAACTGTTATAATTAAATCATACATCTATATTAAGTAACAACAGCTGTTAAAAATTTGAAAAACTTTCTGTTCAACTCAATATAACTTTTACTTTTTCACCATGGCATCCAAGAAATGTGTGGAGGGAACAAAGTCTAAGAGTGAAATTGTAATATCAATGATTAACATAAAAGAAAAACTTATTGCAAAGCATGAAAGCAGTATGTGTGGAAAATCTAACAGCAATGTTTAAGATGCTGAAGTCAATGGTAAATGCAATTTTCATTTTATTATACAGTATTTATGTATTTTATTTATTGTTTTCATTTTTTAGTTGATTATTTAGGGCATTTAGTTGTTACTTGTACCTTTAATTATGTGTATTTACTGTTTTAAATACATCAAAATAAGTATTGTTCTGGGTCTAGAAATAGATTAATTCACTTTCCATTATTTCTTATGAAGAAAATTGATTCAGACTTTAAACAGCCTCCTGGAATAAATTAAATTTTAAGTATAAGCACCACTGTACGAGAATAATAAAACAAGCCAAGTAACAGAATCAAAATCTATTTTACTTATACAAATAATAAAGTCAAAAACTAGAAATACTAAAATACATTGATATTCAAATAATTTTTAAGAAAATTAAATCATTTTAAATTTCATTTTGTTTTCAGGATGACTATCCAAAAGTGTCAATTTTTTATCATTGATATTTGATATATAATTATGTGAGGTCAGCCTATTGGGGGGGTGTTTTCGACAGCCGAGCAGTCATTACTGTCTTGTGGGCGCAGAATGACTCACCGAGACAGGTTTAACATATAAAACTGTTTAATAAAATACGTAAATTGTTCTTACAATAATTCAATATGTCAGGCAGAAGCCTATCCAACGATGGGTTACTATAACAGCTCCAGTAAAAATGGAAAAGTTCGACTGTTCGATCGGTCCTTGGATATTTTCAGCACGCTGGACACAGAGAACGTCGGTACCAGGGCATGCACAGCACGTGTAGAGATGTCCTCGATGGACAAATCGAACCTCGATGATTCTGGACGTGACGGGTTGGCGAAACCAGCTCCTTGAGCATCCTACGTTGTATCTCTGGCACGAGCACTAAATCCCAGCAAGGGAGCACTAAGCACCAAAACCCAAGACCTTGTAAAGTTCCCGAAAATGCAGTTTTATCGATTTTTCCACTGCCGTCACCACTCCATTGGTCTCTCCTCGTCACGTAGTGACAACTCAAAACCCAACAGAGGGAGCAGGAGCAGGGCCAGATCATCGCATAGACAAATGAGACAAATGTCTAGGGCCCGGTTTTTAGAAGGGCCCGGTCAAACTGTCTACTTTGAAAAGATTTGTAAATAAGATAGTTTACTTTTCTGTTGGACAACAGTATATAATAAACAAACAAAAATATATTGCTTTTTATATGGTTATTGTGAATTCTAAAATCAAAAGAAAATGTACGTGGGTTGTTCAAAAAGTTCGGGAACTTTTTGAACGCCTCCAGTTGGTTATTTTTTAATTCGCTTGGAGGCGTTGTGTCCACGGAAACCTCCCAAGTAACCTCCATCAACCCGTTTGTTGATATCTTGTTTTGGTGATTAGTTACGGCCGTTTATGTGAAGTGGTGTTTGTGGGGTTCGGCGAAAAATCGAATCCGCAGAAATCAGCTCTTTGAAAGAACAGCGTTGTTCTGTGAAATTCTTTGTGAAACTCGGAAAATCCTTCACGGGTGGGTGAAACAGCCTCCCGCCCCAAAAAGCTCGACAAGTTCGCTCAAATGTTAAGGTGATGTTGACTGTTTTTTTTCGATGCAAAGGGGGTTGTGCATCACGAATACCTACCTACAGGCCAGACAGTCAACACGGAGTACTACCTGGTGTTATGAATCGCCTAAGAGACAAAATCAGGAGAAAACAGCCCGAACTTTGGAGGAGCGGCGAGTGGTTCTTTCACCACGACAACGCGCCGGCTCATTTGTCCCTCAGAACACATGAGCTTTTGGCCAAAAACAAGACCGCTGTGTGCTTCCCCACCCGACCTGGTCTCATGCGACTTTTCCCTGTTCTCCAACAAACTAAAAACGCGCTCAAAGGAAAAACATTTGCCACCATTCCAGAGATAGAAAAAAACGACGGAGGAGCTTATGAGTATTACGGAAAAAGCGTTCCAGGACTGTTTCAAAAAGTGGAAGTGTATATGCTGCGGAGGAGACTACTTTGAAAGGGACCCAACAAATAAATTGTATGTGAAGTATTTTTTTTTTTAATAAATAAAGTTCGGGAACTTTTTGAACAACCCTCGTATTCTTATGTTTCTTCTTATTGAAAGTAAAACTCCCAATAATTTAGAATATTCTTTATAGTGATAAGAATAATATTAACTATATGTGTTCTTAAATCCTGTGAAATATTGTTAAATAATTTTGCTTTTATTTTTTATAAAGCAGCTGTCCATATGCAATTTAATAGAAATAATAGTAACAAGATTTTATTAATTGAAAGAGCCGAGAGGGGACCCGGAAGAAAAAATGTCTAGGGCCCCAAAGTGGGTTAATCCGGCCCTGAGCGGGAGAGGCCAACATCGTGTCAGAACACGACTCCTCTCCAATTCGTTTTCCTCGACTTTACTCTATCTATTGTTTAAAATCTTTTAACAAGACAAAAGGTTCATTGTTTAAATCTGATATTTAAGTTCGCTCTTTCGCGCTACGAAACTTGAGTCATTCAAAAAGTCGTTAATTGCCTCCTTTCAGACCCCGTTTGGGTCCTCACAATTAATTTTTATAAAAAATATGCAAAAAAGTTATCTCCTATACATATTTTTTCTAAGAATAAAATCATTTTAATAATACATCTAATAAATAATAAAATTATCTTATTATAAGTGAATGTATCAACATTTTTACATAAGTTTTAAANATATTTTTTCTAAGAATAAAATCATTTTAATAATACATCTAATAAATAATAAAATTATCTTATTATAAGTGAATGTATCAACATTTTTACATAAGTTTTAAATACATATTTGTTTTTATTTATTTATTATTTTCTTCTAAATTATTATTCACTTTTTTACTTTCTACAGTTACTCTTTTTATATATCATTCTGCCATACATGTATTTTATGTATTATATTATAGCTTTTATCCGTTTTTTTTTCTTTGCTTCATTGTAATTTTATTCATTTATTTGGGCTTGTTGTGTAATGAGGAATGGAAATCCACTGCCTAATAACATTTCCAAACATCAATGTAATAAATAAATAATTTTCTTTTTTTAGTATGCTTAGAAAATAATTTATAATAATGTTAGTAAGTCTAATTTGTCTAAAATAACTTTTTATAATAAGTTATCTAAACAATAACTCTTAGTTTATCTAAACAGTAACCTTCTTATTTGTCTAAAATAGTCAATATCATTGATATCCATCAACAATTTATAAAATTATAACTTCTCACAAACTAATTAGTTTAAAAAAAAAACTATCAGAAACAAGTTACATAAATGCTTTCAGATTCTAAACAAAATTAAATTATTCTGCTAAAAATGATTAAATAATTTCTGTAACATAATGCTATCTATCACAGAAATAGTAAAATAAACAAACAACAGTGAATGCATCAAAGATGTTAAAATAAAAATTTCTACACCATTTTTCATACCAAATGTATGACACATCAAAGCAAAAAAAAAGCAATCACTGCATATGGATGTTTGGAATGTAACAAAGACTGAGAAGTGGTTAAAAGAAAAACATTTAAATCAAAACTTAAAAAATGCATTATAAAGTGTAAGTGAACAAGGTGTAAGACCTTGTGGAATAGACTACATACAGCCACTCTTCACTTGAAAACCTACATGTTTAACAACCACTCAGACTTATGAACAGTTCTCCATCACAACAAATCCCCTTACTTAGTCAGTCTCATTCCTGCAGTTCATCAGCATTAGCTATATGAAACTTTCACAATCTCCAAAATTACATTTATTTATAAATTTGTACTTTATTGTGTATCCAATATGCAGTATTCAATGACTAAAATATTAATTTGAATGTCTTATTTTTTTGAATAAATTTTAATTTTTTTGGTACATCATTTTTAAAATTTTTGCTGATTATATTTTTGTTTTGTAATATGTAAGAGATGCAAATTAAAATAAAGTTATCAAGTTGAGTTTCTTTTAAATTTTTTCTCCATCCAGAATAAAAAAAACAATTAAGCTCTCATTTATCAACCAATTCAGTTAACAACCTAGTCATGGGAACACACAGTTGTTCAGTGAGGAGTGGCTGTAATCTATAATTTCAAATAGGGCACCTATATATTATCATGGCTGTCATATTCTATGCTAAATAAAAACATAATTATAAACATAATTTCTCATTCTTACTACTTATATCATATGAAAATAGGATTCTATCCCAATGGTAATAAATCAAATTTCAATTAAAAGAACTAAGAATAAATAAAAAATTTCTCAGAATTATTGTTAATAATTATTTACAAAAATGGTTTAATCTTGCAAAACGAGATATATCTTAAATAATATCATACAGATGTATTCATATTTACTACAATAATGTTACAAAAATATTAGAGATAATATAGTCAATTATTTGACTGGATATAAAAATATAAAAACATAAAATTAATCTTTGTTAATTTTATTATACAAATATTCTTAACAAACTAGATTTGATCTAGAACACAATGATTTATTAGAACATAAAGAAATATGGGCAATTATAATTAAGGTACATTGTCTAGAGAGATATTTATCAGGCCAAATGCAACCAAATTTGATATGGTAATATTTCAGGACATACAAAAGACATTTCTATACAAAAAAAATATCAAAACTCACAACCAATGAATCTTTAAGTGGCATATTTAACACTGTAAACAACAAACATTTTATTTGTACACATGCTATACAGATGTTTTAATGATGCAAAGAATACTGTTTGATATGGTCCCCATTCTGAAGGTGTAAAGCCTGAAGACAATGAACAATGTGTTCAATAGATGATAGCAATTGATCCTCTGTAGTGCTTCTCATATGTAGTGTAATACTATGTTTCAAAGCTTTTATCTTTGAAATAAAAATGTGAGAATCTGGACTTCAACATAAACAATTTAATGTTGTAACATCAACTTTGTCAACTTTCACATCTGGGAATATATCTTCTGTTAAGTTCTCAGCATCAATAAAGATGCTTTCAAGCAACCTTTTGACATGCTGTCCCGATTTCGTCATTTCCATATAACAACTAGCTATCCAACCAAGTATTAGCAGTTGTTACCAGTCCCTCAACTGGACCACTTGTTTTCCCTGTGCTTCAAATTTTGGATACATTTGGATACATTGTTTATTATATGTTTGGATATATCATTCTGTTATCTCAGTGGATACCTCATTCTATTATATCATCAGATACATCGTTTTAAGTATCTCTATGGGTACATCATTCTTCTTGCCTGCAGCCATACTATCAACTGTTGACCTCTGAACTAAGAACTATCATCTAGAACTTTCTTCCTTTCAACCCAACCAGCAAGCATCAGATCTCCATCCTCTACAAGGTATTTATCCCCGCTTGAATTTGAACTCTCTCTCTCTCTCACGAAAAGTGACAGCATCTATACCTAGTTTATTTCATTATATTATAACCCGTTAATGGAAATGTATACTATGTATTCTCTTTTTACAAATAAACAGTTATTCAGTTGTTAACTTAGTGTGCGAGTCAGTCTCTTACAACTCACTGTCTCTGTCTCCATCTGGACCTGATTGTTTGTGTACGCAACCGCTCACATGACCTACTTTAAAAAAATGAACCAACATGCTGTTTTGACTTCTGTGTCAAATGAGACACAGAAGTATTAGTCCTGATGAGGCATCAAAGAGGTGTCGACCCTCTTATCATGAAAATATTCCAAAAATAAAAAATTACTGAAAAACAATTAAAATCATTTAATATCATACATAATAACATGATGTTAAATGAATTTAATTGATCCTAAATTATTTCAATTGATTCTGATTGATACATTCTAATACTAAAACTTATTAAAAATAATTTATCAAAAAATATTTTGTTGATTTTGTGAGACTCAGCACTACGTAATCTGTTTACGTGCTTAACTCATAATATAACTTCCTAATAATACCATTTTGTCGGATAACTGTCAACTTTCACACCTGGGAGCTAATTGTTCAGTGAGTTCTCAGCAGCGAAAGTGACGCTTTCCCATAACCTTCTGACCTATTGTCTTAAGTTCATCAGTTTAAGATAACAAGAAACTGAAAAATTGATCAAGTCGTCGCTCATTCCTCGAGTAGTACGATCATTCCGACATTCCTTCTAAAAGTGACTATGACTACCCATCAGGATATCAGTGCCCAAGGATATTGCAGAACATTGCATCATCAAGACGTGGATAACTTTTCTTGACGAGCAACAACAAAGAAGAGATAATCACCACCAGTTTTTTTCAACATCTAATTAACGCCAAGGACATCCTCTACTCCAGGTATTTATCACCACACAAACAATTGTAAATTCTCTCTCTCATTCATTTAAACCCTACTATCAAAACTATCGACATATTGTAAGACATGTATTGCCTATCGTTACCAATTAAATGGTTGTTACGTTAATCTAGTCTCTGCGTAAGTCACTTCCAGGTCGCTGTCTCTCACTCCATCCGCCCAATCAACTGCACATGTGACTGCTCGCATAATCTACATAACCCTCTCAATCTGACAAAGGTTACACTGGTGTCAGTCCTGACAGAGATCAAGAGGTGTTGACCCACCGGTCACAATTTCATAATTTGTATTAATAGTTTTTGAACTTTTTAAGATTAATATATATACAATATATATTTCATAATAAATAAAAAAAAGAACACTTCATAAAATTTTCATTAAATACCTGTGGAGACAAAGGAATATGTTCACCATTAATTAATGTCAGAACTTTGTTCTTATCCACTACTGAATTCATACATTCAATCCATGATGAATCTATAGGAGCATCAAAAATTATCCATTTTTCTTCAGCTTTTGTATCTAAGCATGATCGTAGCAATGAAGATATTAATCCATCCTTCCATATTCCTGTTACAAAATCGAGTTCACCAAATAATTTCTTTACAGTTAATATTTTAGGGTTTAAAATATATTCCTGAAATAAAAATTTTACTTCTTTATAATTCATTTATAAATATCAAAAATTAGTGAATGTGTATTTCTTAACATCTAAATTGTCCACTCTGTTTCATTAGTAAATATTATACTTTTTTTTTACTTTTATTAACTTCTTTCAGATATATTATATACTACATATACTTCAGATATGTGTTTAATTCATCATCATCTATGATAATTTATATGAAATGCACTCAAATTCTAAGGTCTCCTATTTTATTTCTCAAGGACAATTAACAACAACAACAAAAAAAAAAAAAACTATTGCAGTAATGAAGGTCTATTAAATACCAAACATCACATGGCCAAAAAAGTATTCAAATCCTGAACAGATGACAGAGACAGACATATAGAGATAGGGCTATGGATGTGAAAAATACACTTTTGGATAAGAAAGTTTCAGAAAAAAAGCAATCTGAATGTGAAAACATTCTGAAACAGCCAAGGCCTTAAACCAGCCAGTTTAAGGAAAAGCAGTAGTTGTGAACGAACAGCATATAACCATTGAAGAAATTACAAGTAAAACTGAAATTTGAATGGGTTCTGTTCACAATATTGTCCATGATAACTTGAAAATGACAAAAATATCATCCTAAAGGATGACCTGACAGTTGACTCTAAAGCTCAGAGATAATCATATAGGTGTTTATTGAGCAAATAATAGGTGTTTGTCAAGAAAATGTACAATGTTTCAGGTTGAAAAATGATAAATGTTTCATGACTGTAAATTTTTCATTTTTTAGAAATAAAATAAGAGACCTTAGAACTTGAATGCACTTTGTATATCTTTTTAAGTTGTTTTTAATTTGTCAAAAAATCACCTAGTTTTTCTTTAAATTTCTTTTATTTGTGTAATTTTTCCATTCATGTAAGAGAGGAGTTGCAAACTAGTGGCACATCGGGAGAAATCATCTGGCACACAACGTATCATACAATTTTGGTTTATAATCTGTTTTTCAATCAACTTCTTTACATTTTTCTAATTAATTTTTCATTTCTTTAAATATCAGTATATGAAGTCTAAAAACTTTGGCATACATTTTAAAGATATGTATGCTTACTATATGGCATATAGACTCAAAAAGATTTGCTATCCCTGATATATGGGAAAGTGAGTAACAGTGAGATTCTCTTGTTTAGTGAATTCTTTTTATTTCATTTTATTTCAATACTATAACAACATAAATTCCATTCCTGCTTAAAATAAAGTTTAACATGTTTATGTAACATAATATCATGATTTACATTGGCATCTTATACATTTACTGATCTATAAAATTAAAATCTGTGTGCCTAAAAATTGTCTTACAGTTCTCACATATGAAGTACAGTGAAATAAATTATATTAAACTATAAGATGGGTGAAACTTACTAGGAAAGACAATAAACAAAATATAATGAAACTGAATACATCTTTTTTTATATTTTGCTTTATTTCAATAACAGTAAAACATTTTGGTTATATTTTAGTTCACTTCTATTTAATTTTATATTATTAAACTTTGATTTAGTCTATTTTCACTTTGTTCAGTAACAAATAAAGCATTATTCTATTACTATATACAAGTAGTTTCATTTGTTAAAGAAAAAAAGGAAGGAAAAGAAAAAATAATCAACAAAGTCTGCACAATGAAAAATGACAAATAAGACTAATGTCTCCTTGGAGAAATGGCATATACATGTGATCTTTTACCACAACCATCCCACCTAGGTAAGATGTAGAATTGTCATAGCTGTTGAATCTATCATACCAGACATGCTGACCAGAGTGTGATCAAGGTAAATTGATGTATACACTCCAAAAGTGTAAAACTACATTTTTGTAAAATCTATACTTGTACGAGTTTAAATTTGTAACCGTAGTTTTTAATTTAGAATATAGCTTCTTTGTATCTGCTAAATTTATTGCATTATTCATACAGTGTATTGCTACAATAATTGAAAGCTCAACACTCGGCATGTAACTCTTCAGTGTAAATACTGTATTCAAATTTTGTACATATGTTTTCTTTGTAATTATTTTCTTTCATTGGTTGTAAATAAGCGTTGCGGTGACCATGAGGTTGCATCGAATATCTTAACTTTCATTCTGTCCTATCTCGCTTTATTTCACCTTCAACCTGAACCTTTCCTAAAACTTTTATTCTTCTTTCCTTTTCATGTTTCTTAAGCTATACCAAAGAGTGCAGCCAATAAACAATTCTCTAGTGACCAGAGTGTGACAGAACTGTAACTAAAGGCTAGATATGTGTTATGTTGCAAAGGGTGTCCACATTGAGCACTTATGATGTCTGAGATAAAAATGTGTTGCGTTAATCTTTCATTTCATGTAAGATTTATTGTTTATATCATAAACAACATTAAAACCCTGAAAATCTTTGACCAGAATATACAATACTTAAGTTTGTATTTTTAACAAAGATACAAATAAGAATTTTTCAGCCATTAATAAATTTTAATTCCACAGCCTTATATACAGTACATATTAATTTAGTTTATATTGTTTAATAACAAATAAGAGAAATTAAGGTAGTCTTAATATAGTTTATTTGCATGAAAATTTAAAAGGAATGCATAATCTTAGATTAATAATAATATTTTTATATATTTTATTTACTGTATTAACTTTTAAATCTTACCTTAATAAAATAAAAACCACTAATGTTTAAAACAGCTAATTGATTTAAAGCTAATCTTAATGTCTTCCAAATTACACTTTTTCCAGATCCACTACTTCCACAAAGAATAATATTTTGATATATATCCATATTTTGATGTAATTGTAATACATTTTTTACTGTACTTGGTTCATCTTGTAGCTTATTTTCTTTCAAAGCAGAATGGATTTCTTTTTCTAACTGAAAATAAATAATTCTTAATATAATAAAATCATTTCAAAGAGTTTAATTCATGACATAAAATCAAAATTTAATGACTAAGATTTTCTTAAATACTACAGAAATATGTAAAAGGACTGTATAATTAAGCTTAAAAAAAGATAATTTTCTCTATTAGATTTTCAATTTTTTATGCAAAAATTATACTAAATTAAAAAAATAATGATAATATAATTAAAAATAAAACTGCACAATAAAATTTTAAACAATCGTGATAACTTTACAAATTTTGTAATCATGTTATCCACATTCAAAAAATAATGATTACTATGCGAGAGGTTCAATGCAAAAGGAATTATACTGAAGCATGATAGCCAACAAAACAACTTTAATTTTGTGATAAAACAGATTATTTATAGGTTCTCACTCCTTGTGGACTTTCCAGGTCCTTCTGTGTTAACAATACAACAACAATTCACGTAATTAATTCCATCACAAATTCCAACCCAATGCTAATTATATACTATACAACTTATCCTATGATCACAAACAAATTCTTAACCTAACTTAAAAACTAATTAGTAGATAGATAGATAGAAGAGGAAGTGTGGGATTGATAAGACAGAGGCCACCCAATTTCTTGACGAACATCTCGGTTTGAATTCTCATTCCAACTTCCAAGCTACTCATGTGTTCTTTTCTCCTTTTTCTCTCCAGAATAATAACTCTCCAAAGGATTTACCTCCAGTTCTGGTTGTTTAATTTTCTCATAGATCTCCCACTCTAAGGCCTCATTCACCAGCGCTTGTCAATCTCAAAACTCCTAAACCTTGATGGTATATGTCTTTCTCTCTCCATGTCTGGTCAAAGAATGTTCTCCTGAAGTGGGGTTTTTGCCTTCCAGCTTTGCTGTATCCTATTGTTCATGTCCCACACCCTGGTGGGAAAGAATTGAGTCAGGATTCCTTAGAAGTTTGGAAACAATAGAACAAAGGAAATTGGACAGGGAAATAGGATTAAAAGATATAGAATATAAAATTAAAATTACACACAAAAGAAAAAAAGCATACAGCCACAATTATACAACATACAATCGTAATCATACCAGCAAACATATTAATTTTGAAGACATCACTACTAACTAATTCTTGAATACAGTGATTCAATGTAAATCCAATTAATTCATTCATTCTAGACAATCTAAAATAAATATATATATAAAAACACATTTTATAGAGAATAAATATTGTGTTTAATACTAAAAAACAACAAGAAATTAATGTAAAATTAATATAAAAAAACTAATGTNAATATTAATACAATTATAAATAAGTTAATTATCTAAGTTTATCTAATTGCAATTTAATATAATAAAAATCTTCAAATTTTTCCAACTTTAAAATGTATGAATTTGAAATTTAAATCACTTTATTAGTTACAAAATTAATGCAAGAACTTACTGTCAGGGTTATACTGTACAAGTATAGATACAGTATCTCCACATTGACGAAGAACATTTGCTGCTAAACAATAATTTGCATTGCGCATGTTGATACCACATACCTGTAAAAAATTTAAATATTTTTATTGTTAAATGATAATTATTGTAAAAATGGTAAATACGTTTAACAAATGAAAAATGTAGACTAAAAATAATGTAAAAACTTACTTCTAATAATTGATCGCCAACTTGCAAACCTGCTTGAGCCGCTAAACTTTTGTCGTGAACTGATGAAACAAAAACGCTGTTTCCGCCCAATCCACAAATTATTTGAATTCCAAGAGGTTCTGAACACTTATCTATTTCAATTCTTCTTAAATCTCCTGGTTTAGGTCTAAGTAAATAAATAATTCAGTATGAATTTCATTATTTATATTTTTAATTTTCAGACAATTCTTTAATGTATATTAATAGAGAGATGATCAGATGTAAAAGTTTCTTAAATTTGCTTTTATACAATTAAGTTAATATCAAAGTACAATAATGATTTATAAGCAAATCTTGATCTTGATTAATGGAAATTAGCTTATGTTATTTCTTGTAGCTGAAATTTACTTCATTCCTACATAACTCAGTCATAATAAAATAAAAATATCTGAAAATTACTTTCAGATGAAATAATAAATTTACACCTCGCTACAAGCAAATGATAATTAAAGCTAAAATGAAAATAAAAAGATGAAAGTTTCTGATGTTAGAATTTAATTTAAACTGTTTAATAGCCTGCTTTTATTGGCAGTTTTAATTAAGCTTTTTCAACCCGGATACGGGATTATATATATTCTATGGAAATGATGCAAGACATTATTAATCAAAATTTGTTTTATTTAGAGAAAACAATATATGGGTATGCTTTGCATAGTGAACATAATAGATTTATTTTATTTCCTTTTCTTTTGAAGCATATTATTAAGTTTTATATGAGATTAATATATGTGGATAACCAGATTATCATAATGATCTTGGAACGCCATCACCACCAGTTAAAGAGCAACTTTGTACCAAAGCATGGCTAAGCAAGCTTCAGAATACATTATAGTTATACAGAACTGTTTTGGAAATATTTGAAGAACAAAGACAATTAGAATTTAAATTATGAAATTTTTGTATGAGCAGGCCTCAGAGTACCATTTTCCCTCTGAAAAACTGAGTTGAAATACAGAAAAAATGAGTAAGTGTAATAGTAACAAAACAAAATGAAAACATGGAAGGAAAACTAAACAAAATAGCAGTAAAAGTTGTTTTTTTTTTACTGTTATGGTTAAATACATTTTAAAACTTTCTGTATATACTGTAATATTTCCAGTAAACATGAATACTTAATAAGTCTTCGGCTTCTTCTGTAAATAATCAGTCTTGAAAGATGATGTTCTTTTATTAAGATTTTTCTGGATGCTTTCAGCTTCCTTTTTTTTTTTTTTTTTTTTGCTTTCTCTTCCTTTTGAACGCTTTTAACACTAACAAGTATGACATGTGCTGCCCATGTTTCATTCATGTTCTTCTCCAGTTTTTTGTTTGCTGCTTCTAACAAAACTTGGCCTGTCTTGTGTATTTCACTTTCTTCTACTTTTTTTTTCTGCTTTAAACTCTGCTGCAGTGCCATAATCTTTTCCTTGTCATGAACAGCTTTCTTTTGATGTTCTTCAAAATGTTTCTGTGCTTCCTCTTCCTCTTCTGCTCTTTTTTTTCTGTTTTTCTTCTTCTTTTAACTTCTTTTCATTTTCCAATTGTTCTTGATAATTTCTGTGTGCTGAAGCAGCTAATTTCAGTAGATATTTCAAAATAGGTACAAAGTGTGGGCTTTGATCATACATGTTTAGTCCCTCCCTTAACAATCAAAAGTGAATTACTCATTCTTTCTGATATTGATGCTCTATCAGAAAGCACCCAGTGTGAAATTGAAAATCTCCGTTCCACATCAGCATTGCCATGAGAGAGGGTCAATACTGAGTTCACCATTTTGGCTACACTGGGATATCTTGTAATCCCTCAATTTAAAATACTGACTCAAATAATAATCAATTCTCTCATCTGTTGTGTCAAATCACACTCAAATTGAAGTAGCTGCCACTCGCCCTACAGAGTATCCTTAGCAATGTCACATGGAAGAGCTCTTGCAATGCTTACAATGTCCTTATAAGTGCTTTTTTCATTAATACTACTTGGCTGAAGACATGTCAATGATTCAACAGTTTGCATTGAATTGGAGCTTTTTCTATCATATATGTGGAAGCCACAACAGTGTTTTTGTAAGCAACTGCAAAAATGCAATTGATCTTTTTGAGATAATTTACTCAACTCATTGGCAACCTCACCTAGCATTGCAAATAATTTCCTCTATTGGCAAAATATTTGTCTTGTCAAATAATTTCCTTGGATTTAATACATTACTACCAGGCATAACAGACTTAGACTGAAAAACAAGCTTCAAATTTATTTATTTATTTAGCGTATGGCTACACATCTAATTGTTAACAAGAACAGAAAGCAGAAAAAGTAAGAACACAAATCATAAATGTAAATCTAAGTTAGAAATATAGTTTAAAGCACTTTCAGTCATAATCAGGAAGTCACTCAGTTGTCCCGGAAAAGATCTTACTGGACAACCTTCCAAGATATGATGTATAGTCTGTCTTTCAGCACCACAGTCACACTGTGGGGATGCAACTTTTCCCCACCTAAAAAGACTGTCCCTGCACAACCCATGTTTGGTCCGAATCCTACAAGCTTCAAAATATCTACTTTTAAAATTCTAGTAACTAGCTTTAGAAGCAAGTCCCATAGTTTGTTGTACAGGAGATGTATTAGAGGTTCTTCTCTTTGAAAAAATGATGTATATTTTGTGAAAATTTATGCACTTGAAATGCCTTGATGTACTTCTGCTTTCATGGAAGGAATCTTCAACAAACAGCATATACTTCTGTACAAAGCACTTGACATTATGCTTTGTTTACTTGAAGGAATATACTTTAAGTTATGCCCTCCCACTGCTCAATTAACCTTGATGTTGCATCATGGAATGTCAGTAAATGTGATGATGTTTTATAAATCTATGCTTGGGCAATTTGAGCTTTTCTTGCACAGATTCATAACTTTCCCACCGAGCAAGCCATCCATCAAAAAATCTGTAAACTGCCACAATAAGTTCAAATGCATCTTCACCCAGTTCACTTAATGCTTTCAGATATGTGTTATGAATAATATGAATCTTACATGTTTCAATGTCAGCAAGGCTTTTCTTGGAAATTCCCAGTAAATCTTCCTTAAAAAGTCGTAATGGTTTTTGGTTAACATTAGGACCATCTGATCCTATCATCAAAAGTTTGTGCAGTGACAGGTTGGCATCATCAATAGCCTTGATAATGTGTATATGCAATGTTTCTGCATCTGCACACCCAAGAAATACATATTTAGGTATCTGCAGACAACTTGTTCTTTTTTCTCAGACCAAAACCTAATCATTATCCATAACTCTTTCTTACTTTCCACATTGATGGTTTCATCATAACTAATTGTAAAGAATGAAAAGTGGGCTGCTTCTAGCATTTTTTTTGAAAACAGGGAGCCAATGCTTCAGTTATTAAATATTGCAATTTCTTCTCACTCATTGATATTCCTTCAGGAAGTTTAGTTTTAGGAAGCATTGCCTGTAGTGTTAGAATCATATTATTAGAAGCAGCAAATGAGAAATTACTACATATTGTTTTCATGGCCCATACAAGTTCTGTATGGTATGCAACATCTTTTGGATTATATAAACTGACAGTTGCTGATCCTTCTCCAGTTACTTGGAATTTCATCAATTTTTGATGGGCCTGGGAAACTATCACCTGGTCCAACCAATGTCAGGCGTAACTATCTTGGACCATAAGCACAGGTAAATTTTTATTTGTGCTTGGCAGTACCTCCATAATCAAAAAGTGCCTGGAAACCTTTTTTCACTTGTATTATGCAATTACATACTTTTCAAAATACATCAGTGTCTAAACATACAGTTGCCCATAATCCTACTGTACAATCTGCCTTGTCCTTTTGTTTCAACCAATCAGTTCAGAATTTGCACTTTGGTGGTGTCATATTCAGTGGAATCAAATCATTACATCCATTGTCTATACTTGGAACCTGCTATAAACCAACAGTTTGTCAGTATCATTCCACTAGAGATTTTTATTGATTAATCACAATCAGAAGTGAACAACAGCATTCCACACAATTGGCTACTACATATTCTACACATGTACAGTACAAAATACATCCATCACTCATTGCATTCTTACAAAACACTATGCAGCACTGGAGAACAACACTACGTCTCAGTGTTCATAACACTTCCATACAAACAAACTAATATTTATATTACAAATATTTATTAGACAAGGAATTTTTCAAGGAGATTCCTTGAGTCCTCTCTGATTCTGCCTAGCC
>NW_019388985.1:22829-30875 GCF_000671375.1 Centruroides sculpturatus
GTAAGTAATCCTATAATTTTTTGTTTATAGCATAGTTTATACAGATTATTCCCAAAAAATTATACGTATTTTGGAAATGTTGAGTGGAATTAGTCTAGAATCGGTTAATTTTATAGAAGAAAACCTTTCAAACAGCCTTAGTCCGTAAAGTTCCCACCTATCGGGCTGCGATTGGCTCATGTATTTAATCGTTCCTACAATGTAATTTTCGGTTAGCGTGGAACGTATCTAAGCGTTATAGGGGGGTCTACTGTACTTTAATTTTTTTTTTATAATATTATTTACTTTATATGCGATAAAAGAGAATAATTAAACTAATTTTCGATACTTTAAATTATTTACTATTAAAATAAACCACTATCAGATATAAAATAGAGTTTTATTTTTAAAAAAAACTACGACCGCCGACCTTGTACCGCGTCACGACGCTACACGACGTGCTGGCGGTCGTAGCTAGAACCGGTTTGCCATACGACCGCCGGTGTTCGAAGCCAACTGAATAGATGTCCACGAGAGGCCAGCACTAAGCATGCAGAAAACGTCGTACAACACCAGGAAAATTTAACCTTGAGTAAAACTACATTGTTTACGTCTACCGGCGGTTGTATGGCGCTGTACGGAAATTTCCATTACGACGACGCGCGCGTCATATGGCGTTAAACGTGTTAAGCAATAGTGGGCTAGAATACAGAATATACATAGTAGGCATCCTTATGACCTGGCCCATAGCATAAGGACTCCATAGCACTCCATAGCAGGCATCCTTATTACCTGGCCCAGGATTTTGTTGACAAAACTGCATCAAACAGCTGGTTAGCTCAGGGATGCCTTTTTGGGAAGAAAAAAAGGCTTCATGATTGCCATACAGGATCAGGTCATAAATACTAAAAACTACAGAAAACACATACTCAAAGATACAGATACAACATTCACGAATGACACATGCAGAAAATGTCACATCATGGCAGAAACTATACAACACATCACTTCTGGTTGCAAGCTCTTGGCACCATAGACATACTTACATAGACACAATCAAGCAGCAAATATAATACAGCAAGAGTTTGCAAAGAAACACAAATTGGTAGACATTCATGAACCATACTACAAGTATATTCCACAGACAGTTTTGGAAAACAACATGCACAAAATGTACTACAACAGAGCTGTAATCACAGATTTACCACAACAGACCAGACATCACACTCATTGACAAACACAATAAAATCACATACATTATATAGACATAGCCATCCAAACACTCACAATGTACAAAACGCACTGAAAAAATTAGCAAGTACATAGAACTTGCCCAGGAAATAAGACATCTGTGCAGGATGGAAAGGGTGCTTATTGTACCTGTCATTCTCTTTTGTACAGGTGTGATACCACACACACTACACAAAAGCCTGGGAACATTACAATTGAATAGAAATACATATATCACACTACAGAAGGCCACTATATTGAATACATGTAATATTGTTAGGAAATTCTTAAATACAGACACAGACACTGATACACTTATTTAATTTTAGTTTTGTTTTGGTTGCTATGCCTTGACTCTGGTCTAGTATAGTACACTGCCACCGGTGTCAAACTAGTATAACCTACTAAACTCAACATAATAATAATAATAATAAAAAGAAAATATCTTTGTAACAACAGACAATATGGGGCAATTCTAAATATATGAGTAAAATTTCAGGAGCTGATTCATTGAATAATTTCAACATGTTCAAAATGACAGTTTTAAAGTCACAGAATGCTTAATACATAGTCCTATTGAAAATGTTGACAAATTATGGCATTGTATTGTCACACCCTGTGAAATAATTTGATACATCCCCAGAACACTCATGAAATCAGTTCAATCTTTTATTACAGTCACTGTTGGTCATTTTCAACAGTTATTAAAGCTATGCCATTTTGAAAACATGTTAATAAGCACCTTTATGGTTGAAATTATTCAAAAGAATTAGTCCTTGATATTTTCTGCCATATTTAGAATCACCCAGTATTATGAGAACTGTAACTGTTAATTCTACTATATTTAGAATATATAAATTGTCAATAAAGCTAATAATTCTGTTTCCTAACGGCTTCTAAAAAAAGAGTGCTTTGTGAAAATAAAAATCACACATTTTTCAAGTAGACAATGATTAATAAGTGTGTTATATTTAAAATTTTAATGATAAAATATGCAAATATTTTTACCAATAAAATTAATCCCATAAATATATCTCAAGATTGTACTTACATCCTATTATGATTATTGTAATCTGGTAAATCACATTGAGTTCCATCACTATTTAACCATTCTATGGTAAACGAAGGCATCGGACTACTCCTTTCCGAAACAGATGATGTTTTTTCAATCGAACTACTGGATACTTTTCCCGCCGAAGATTTGGATGTCACGCTAGGATTCGAAGGTATTCGAATCCTCTGGTTTCTTTTTGGAAAAGTGGAGATTCCGTCAAAACCCGAAGAACAATAAGGTTCCTCTCGATAATTAGCATTAATATGTGAATGATTTGGAACGAGACGTTTTCCAGAATGAGATAATCCATGAAAATGTGATAATTCAATACTTTGTGTTGGAGATGCACCAGAATAACTGTATTGTGAGCAAGGTGACGAAGCAAAACTATATCTTCCACTATCTTTTATAGCATATCTTCCACTGTCAATAGGTGAATGATAAGAGTGTGGATCAGACCCTAATATGGATTCAGTAGCAGAACTACTAAGAAGCGAGTCACCACTTCTGGACGTATAAACAGAAAAATTTGGTGGCGAAGAATACCTAGATGATGGCACCGTTGGAAAACAAACAGAACTTCCTCCATGCGTATGATGAGGATGAGGATGAAGAATTCCATGTTGACTGCTGTTTAAAGAATAAAATGGCATGCTATTGTGAAAAAGATTCTGTGATGTCATACCTGTCACAACTAAGCTAGTTTGAGCAGAAGTAGGATACATGTGTCCTGAATTGCGAGTACTAAGAGGCCTTTCGGATGATGATAAATTAATGTGATTATTATGATTATAAGATGTAACTGATATTCCTGTTTTGTATTGAGAAGAATCAGATGAATTTAAACATTCATTATCAGATAGGACGTAATGTGCCGAACGTGGCCTTTGTTTATTACCCTTATTTTTATAATACTCTATAACATCTTTATCTCTATGTGCTGAAACTACAGAATAATCTACATAAGAATTTGTTGTTGTATTTCCCGTATAAGATAAAGGAGTTACATATTCCAATTGATCAGAATTCTGATTTTGACAATTAGATTTAATAGGTGTATCAATATCAGGTGAAGTATAAGATCCAGAACTGGAATTTCTTGTTGTGCTAACAGAAGGAGAAAGAACGGGAATACTAGTTAAAGTAGAACAATCTGAAGACTGAGAACTACGTTGACAGTCTAAATATAATAAATGATCTCTATCTGACATGTTAATTGGGCATTTTCTTTCCTTTTCATTACGATGATCCATTACATGGGCAACTTTTGATTCGGACAAGTCTTCATCCACAGTTTTACAATCACGTACATTAAACTGTTGAGCAAAAGTACTTAAAGATTTTCTCTCTCTTCTTCGATAAGACTGTAGTGTTCCTGCTTCTGCATAATGTAAATGAGGCCCGCGATGTTTGTATTTTGGCCAAGTACCACCATTTTTATCCTGTTCTTTTCTAGAGCCAGTTTTAAATGATTTAGATGAAGACACTTTACTATAATAATCTAGTACAGAATCTAATTCTGCTATAGGATCATCATTTCCTAACAAAGACGAAGGTGAGTGAGATGAGCAAGATTTTTTGTCTTTGCCATGTCTTCTTTCTCCAAATAGTTTATAATATGCTTTATCTAATAAAGTCGGTTGAGGCGACTGACAATCTGTCCAATCATTTGTTTCTTTTCGACTTCTCTGTAAAGAAGATAATATTTTATTGTGTTTATTCACCGAATGTTCTACAATATCATCTGTCTGGACACTACTAGATGTCATAACTTTCTCTTCCATATCAACAATACAAGGTTTAGATGGGATATCATCAGCTAAAAAAGAAAATTTTGAATTACTTTACCGAAAAGTTTGAGACATTTTTATTCAAAAATATTTTTCTTAGAATTATCATCTCTATCTAATAAATAATCTATACATAAAAAAAAACAACACTTAAGATTTTTTGTATACTTTTAAATAACTCTTACCGTAAAAAAAAATTCAGTTTGTTTTGTGAAATTATTATTTAAAGAGTACACGTAAGTTCTTTTAACATCCTCAATTCATCAATTCTTTATTATAAATATGAATTATTTTTAACTAATGAAACTTACTGATTTCTGTTGGTGATTTCTTCTTTTCTACCTGATTTACAGCATGTCCATTAGGAAGTGAATTAGATGTATTAGAAGGAAAACTGGCACAAGGAGCACATTTTGAAACCTGAAGTATTAACATAGAACCACTAACGTCAATTAAATCTTGTACATCCCTGATTGATTGGATACTTTCAACAGATTTTCCATTAACCTTTAAATTAAACATATATTTTAAATAAATAAAATATTCAATAAATTTCTTATATATAAAGGATTCAATAAATCCTTACTTTAATATTTAAAATATTGGATAATAGAATATACTTTGAATTCGTACAAATATTCCTAACTTGGACTAATGTTAATCGGGACCGTAGAGGTGAAGTTGAAAGCAATTTGGAGGTCTGGAGGAAGTCAGAGTTGAAAAATGTACTGACTGACCTCAATACAAAATCTTAAGAAAATACTATTTTAATATTTTCACACTATATTGTATTATCTTAGTCATAGTTGGTAATTTCTGTATTTAAGATTATAACCAATATTAAATCCTCATTACTATAAAACACCACCAAATATGAAAAAAACCCCTCTCATATAATATAATAATTATTATTATTACAATTATTATTAGACATTTAAATATAGTTTAAGCCTAAAAAGTAGCCTAATGATTCATATGATGATGAAAGAACACAATTTACCATTTTAATAGGCATTAACATTGGTAAATTATCCTGGTAAGATTTTATAAAAAGCTGGAGGTTTCACTACTGACTCCATAACCTTAATGTTAACTTAAAACAATAATTTTCTCAAAAGTCAACAATGCCATTTGTAACATATTAATCTTTTTGTTTTTAAGAACTAGCATCCTAGAAAATAAACTTAAGAATATATTTTAATACAATAAAATACAATTATCCAAATAATGATTATCAAGATTGCCCTCTGACTTAAAAATAAATAGGCACATATGTATACATACTGTACATACATGAACAGTAATTTTTCTAAATGCAGAAAATAAACTATATTCATTTGTTGGCACATTTCCATATTTAATATTTTATTTGCACAGCATTATGCCCATGTATAATGGAGTGTTTGAATAGAAAGAAAAGAAAAAAAAAAATTATTTTAAGCAAAATCCAATTATCTGGATGGCTTGAGGTCCCACAATTAATTCAGATAACTGGAGTTTTACTATACATTGTGAAACTAAGTTTTAGTTAGAAAAATTACTAGTAGTAATGTCCTAAGTTTACTAAAATAAAAGAACTCATAAAAATTTGTAAGTCAATATTTATATACCAAATCTCATTAAGAATTAGATTTCTTAAAAACACTAAAAAGAACTGACTGAGTGTATAATGTAGAAAACATTTCTCAATAGTTTAACCAAAACATAGAAAAAAATTTTTATTAAATTGTTTTCTTATACTCGAATTTTATGAAAATAACCTGCAGGCTATCTGTATTTAAAAGTCAATTTGAAAGAAAGTGCAAGTTATGCAATAATGCAACATATCCGTCAATTTTAACTTGCAATTACAAATTCATCAAATAGCTTTTCTTTTGTTTAACCTATTCAATGTTGAAATTTTTATTTGTTGCCTGTGATGTCATGTTGAATTTTCAGTGATGTTAAGCCTAAAAAATTTTATTTTATTTTTTTTAAATAATCGTGTTTACTGTATTGTTAAAAATTATTTTTTATCTTGCACAAACAAAATAAATATATTGAATAATGTAGAAAACAAAAAAAAATTATATTTTAAAAGTTCATTTTAATATAAAAATTGTGACACAGTGAGTGACATGTAGTATCAAAAATGTTCTGATGTAAACATGAAAATATTTGGGATCACTCACGCAGGTCAATGAGGTCAAAACATTTTTGGGTTTCAGGTTAAAGTCATAAAGGGTATCTTTAGAAAACTATGAAAAATTCTTTAAGCATTGCAGACAATCATCTGCCAGTGCAATTTTTCCATAAAAACACTTATAATAATGTTAAATAAAAATTGCCAGGACATATATGAAAAATATATTTTCTGTAAAACTTATAATGCCGTGCCTTTACTTCTCTACCATTCATTTTCTGTGTATCAATTCATGTTCTAATTGATATTACATACCTTTACTCAAACTTCTATCTTAAAAGTTGATAAGTTTCCAGTAATTTTTTCTATGTAATAACTCTCAGAGAACTATTTAGAAAGTTCTGTTTAAAAACAAATTTTTTGTTTAATTTTTTAAATTATAACATTATTACTATTATTGTGTTGGTAGAGTGTATTCTACATGACATATATACTAGAGCTTAGTGCTATGCTAAACCAAAGTCAAAGCATAACTATAAAAAAACAAATGTTTTGTTTATGTGCTGTTTACATATGTATCTGTGTTTAAGAATTTCCCAACTATGTGACATTTGTTTATTGTGGCAGCCTTCTGTAGTGTGAGGTATGTAATGTTCTGAAGCCTAATGGTTTGGTTTTGTTTATTTATATACAGCAAAATGACATGTGGGTTATTTGCTGAAGGAGATAATACCTCCAGGAGGACTTTCTAAGGAAAATTGGTCTATATTTAGTTGTTACAACTGTGAAAATCCAGAAAACTCCATGTAGCCAGCCGGTTGGCAATGTGCAAACACACAACCAACTACTACTAGTGTTTGGTAGTTTTATCCATTCAGCTACTGGTAGGCTGTGAAGCCTAATATTTTGAGACTTTTGTTAGTTTATGAGGTTTGATGCTTGTGCAAGAAAAGACTATTGATACAGTAAGTACTCATTTAGTTTCTACAAATGCTTTATTATTATTATTATGGTGAGTTTATGGATTATACTCAGTCGACCCCCATATAACACTGTTGATAATTCCGTTTTATATTAATTCCATGTTGTACGAGTCACTTAGATTTTACGAATACATGAGCCATTCACAGCCTGGCACAATTATTTGTAAAATCTAAGTGACTCGTACAACATGGAATTCATATAAAACATAATTATCAACAGTGTTATTGGGGAGTCGGCTGTATACTATGCCAGACCAGAGTCAAGGCATAGCAACCAAAGCAATACTAAAATTAAGTAAATGTATTAATGTGTGTCTGTATTTAAGAATTTCCTAACAATATAACATGTATTCAATATAGTAGCCTTCTGTAGTGTGATATATGTATTTCTATTCAATTGTAATGTTCCCAGGCTTTTGTGTAGTGTGTGTGGTATCACACCTGTACAAAAGAGAACGACAGGTACAATAAGCACCCTTCCCATCCTGCACAGATGTCTTATTTCCTGGGCAAGTTCTGTATACTTGCTGATTTTTTCAGTGCACGTGTTTTGTACATTGTGAGTGTTTGGAATGGATATGTCTATAATGTATGTGATTTTATTGTGTTTGTCAATGAGTGTGATTTCTGGTCTGTTGTGGTAAATTGTTTTATCTGTGATTATGGCTCTGTCGTAGTATATTTTGTGCATGTTCTTTTTAATACTGTCCGTGGAATGTATTTGTAGTATGGTTTGTGGATGTCTAATAATTTGTATTGCATTTGTATTGTATTTGTTTGCAAACTCTTGGTGTATTATATTTGCTACTTGATTATATCTGTGTAAATAATCTGTCTGTGCCAAGAGCTTGCAACCAGAAGTGATGTGTTGTATAGTTTCTGGCATGA
>NW_019388985.1:32718-37875 GCF_000671375.1 Centruroides sculpturatus
TTCAAAGAAGAGATGGTATATATATATAATTTTTATAAAAACAATCCCTTCAATATAATAATTTACCTCAACATTCATCTCAGAAACTTATTGGCATTACCTGTACGTATTCTAAATAAATAAATAATATTTTTCAATTTAGATATATGACTATCCATAACTATACCAAATCACACTTTATTATATTAAAGCCAATAATGTTAAAATTATAATATTGTTCTGATTAGCAAATTAGTTTGTGCAATAATTTCATTTACTTCTACCTCCAATATTCAGAATAATTTTGTTAAATTAACATTTAAAATGAGTGAAATCAAATATATTTAATCATGAGGTTTATAATACTTTATATTGAAAAGCTGAAATGAAATATTATATGTTCATTTAACTAATTTTCAATTTAAAATTTTGTAAATTATGTATTTTTTAAAATATATTTAGTGCATTTTTAAATATTCTTGCAGGTAACTTCATTTTATTGCAATCAAGATTTTAAGCAAATGAAACTAATCTAGACTAAAGCTGATTTTCAATAAAATCTAAAATATTACATACAAATATTTACAACAAACCAAATTTAATAAATGCTTATATAATTAACTAATAAATGAATTTCACTTATTTTCATTAATAATTTAAAAATTAAAATATATCAATTGTGAATCATATTTACCAGGTTCCAAGATTAATCCGTGATTTTTTCCTCCATTTAAATTGAGCAAAACCGTCTGCACTCCTCTACTGCTTGTTAATCGTCGTCTTTTTATTAACTGTATAAAAATATCATTATAAATTACCTCTCATAATAATAATATATTATTTTCATTCTAATATAGAATGTTACATCTATAATTACACTATTATAAATTACAATTACACTTTATATTCCTTTAAAATTTAGTTTCACATTAAGCATTGAGCAAATATGAAAGCTGTTTTAGTGGCTTACAGATGTGTATACAGTCGACCCCCATAACACGGGTTCCTATAGTTCGGATTCCTATATCACAGCAAAAAAATTGCGACAGTATTCGTACAAACGTGCTAAAAAAAACTCATATAATTCGGTAAAATGTCATCGCCAACTTGTGTCACGACATGATTGGTCAAATCTAGACCAATAGTGGATATTGTATAAACTGTTGAGTTTAAACAAGCAGTGGACCTACTAAAAACCATTTATTATTTAATGTCCATAAAAATATATTTATATTAATGATGTCTCTGAAGTTCAGTGAATTTTTCGCAAAAAAAATAATTTATCAGGAAGCACACGAGTGCCATTCGATGACAAGCTCCACGACGAAAACAAGGTTAAGCAATGGCGTAGTCGAACAATGCACGCTCGGTAAGTAATCCTACAATTTTTTGTTTATAGCATAGTTTATATGGATTATTCCCAAAAAATTATACGTGTTTTGGAAATGTTGAGTCAAATTAGTCTAGAATCAATTAATTTTATGGAAGAAACCTTTCAAACAGCTGTAATCCGTAAACTGCATACGTGCCGGGCTGTGATTGGCTGGACTCGCAGAAAATGGATTCATAAAAACTGGAGCGTATCTATCATGTTATAGGGGGGGTCGACTGTACACTAATTTATATTAAATGTGTCATTAGAATAAGTCAACATCCCCACTTGTTTTAATAACTTTTAGATTTAGTTCTTTCAACCAATTTAACTGTCAACTACTCAGATACAAATTAGATTCCTTTTGATCATAGTGCAATCTGTAAAGACATTTACTTTCCATTTGCATTCCCAATTGGAAAATCAGTTTATTTCCACCAGAAAAATATTGATTGGATATTTTTAATTAAGAAAAATTTTCTTTGCCAAAGAATTATGATATAATCTATGATATTTTTGACTCTGCTATTAAATTATATCTCCTGTATCATAAAATAAATCTTTACTCTAAACCATAGCTTAATAAAACACTTAGGATACTTCAAAACTTAATAAGACCATTATTGAAGGTGCTGGAAACTTATGATTTGCATCTGAATCATAGTATTCAAAAACAGTTTTACAAATCTTGTTTGCAAAACTTTGATCTTTAGTTCAGTAACATTGTTCAGTCTATACCACATGATTTGCCTAGTTTCTGGCTATTTATGCCTATATTTACTAACAGGGCAAAGAGATGCCATTTTTATTTCACTCTTAATTGTATATTGTATTTCTGACAAATCAGCATACAGCAAGTCCTCACTTAATGTCATCGATATGTTCTTGAAAACTGCAACATTAAATGAAAATAACTTATAATGGAAACCAATTTTACCATAGGTAATTGATAATTCATGCTAATCCAAACTCTTGCCATAATTAATTGGGCTATTATTATGCTATAATTAATAATTAAAAACAAAGTAATTTGGTACTAGAGATAGCCATTATATAGTTCAAAGAAGAGATGGCACCTAATATTTATCTCTAGTACCAAATTATTTAGTTTCTAATTATTAATTATGGCACAATAATAGCCCAATTAATTATGACAAGAGTTCGGATTAGTATCAATACATCAGGTTTCAGGATGTTGATATATATAATATAATTTGGTTGTTATTATTCAAGCAGACATTCCATACAAGATGTATGACCTCTCAATCAATTTTAATGTTTATAAATGTTATATGAGAGACAATTGAAGAAAGATACAAGTAATAATTTATGTTATAATGAAACAGCATTAAACTTAAATATAGCATGTGGATGGAATATAAAATGAATTTGAATAAAAACGATGTTCTAAAAATATACGGTAATAACAAGTGGTGTAATTTCCCAAGATTACACCACTCGTTATTACCATATATTTTTAGAGCATTGTTTTTATTCAAATACAACATTAAACAAAATGATGTTAAGTGAGGACTTACCGTATTCTATTTATCAAGCTTCAAGCTTGCAAAAAATGTTTTACAAATAATAATCCTAATCAATTTTAGCTCTGTTGATTTAATGATTTTTTGTTTTCTAATATTAATGATGTTATTTTCCACCTTAATCCAACATCATCTAGGCCAGATAACACTGTTGCTGTTTGTTTATTTATTTACCAAAATATATTGCTCTCTTAGCCTTTGCCATTTCTTCTTTCATCTTTAAATTAAAAATGGCAGAATTGTTTTGTCATTGCATGATCATATTTTATAAAGGAATAACAATGAAAAATGATAAATAATTCTTATTCAATTACAACAGCATCAGCAACACAAAGTCTTTGAAGTATGTTTTTACAACTCACCATTTAATTAGAAGATAAACTCATTAATTAAGCATTATTACCATATTTAAGTAAACTGATCAAAATTTAATGATATAAAACTCAAGATATATTTACTGAAATAATATTTTTTAAATTTTCAAACAGTTCATAACTGTCTCATAAAAATAAATATTTCAAATGTAAGAAACTCAAAGGCAGTTAAAAAAACCCAGGAGATTTATTTGGATTAAACACTATTTTGGGATTTTCAATCCCATCTGAAGATGGGATTGAAAGTCCCAGCATTGAGGGATTCAAACAGAACAACTGTTGGTTGCATTCAAAAAATTTTGTGCAAACAAAAAAATTATAAATTTAAACATCTTTAAAAAAATATATTAACAGATATTTTTTAAAATTATGAACATGTGGCTATGAACTGCATTATTGGAAATGTTTCCTGGAAAGATTGGTAACAGTGGTTCTGCTCTGGGGTTGCCATCTGCAGTTGTCAATAGGCATTTCCACCTTCCCTCCTGTGACCTTAAACCTCCAGTGATGCCTGAGGTGTGGTATTAGCAAGCTACTGCATCTACCCCTGCAGTTTTACTCTGTCCTGTGTGTTCTCCTACCCTTCTTTCTTCTTAAATTGGTACTGCCAAGGCTCTCTTTGTTCTCATTAGCCTTTGGTCAGCACCTTAGTAGCAAATGTGCAGAGCATATTATATAGCCCACTTGCAGTGCATCTGCAGGTGATTGTGTGTAGTAGTAATAAAAAATTTGGTAAACAGGTCAATCCCAGCACCTATTTCATATTTTAAATTTAAGTTTAAACTATAAATTATCTTAGCTTTAAGTATTAGTTATAAGTTTATTTGAAGCGTGTCTGGTGACTGACTCCAGAATTCCCCTATTAGCTGTTGTTTAAGAACTTCTCCTCTTTTATTTAATTGCTTCTCTTCTTCACTTACTAGTGTAGATAGTAGAGTATTCACTGTACTGGTAGTTGGCACTTCTGGCCTGGCTATATGGAGTTTTCTGAGTTTCCTCCACAAGTTCATACCTGAATGGGAGCCAGCTTTCCTAGAAGCCCTCCTGGAAGCAAGTTCCTGGCAATAGCTATTATGTTGTAGCAAGCTATGTTTTTTTCAAAGTTCTTTATTCCAAATTGCTGGAGTTGGTCATCAGTGGTTTCTGCACTCCTACAGACACTCTTCTATGGCTTTGGATAAACCAGAAGTTCACAAACGTCTTAAAACATCATTCTGGTTAGAATAAGTTGTCTTTCACCTTAATATAATTAAAATAACACTAAAGAATAACATACTAAATAACACTCCAAATACTCAACATACACGACACCAATCACTTACCAAACATGACATCAAAAATTGTTAGAGCAAACAAAATGTTAAACTCACAACACACAGATGACTGAAAACACTGTTACAATGACCACTCAAAGAGCAAGCTAGCAGTCCTACATGGGCTTTATTAATACATACACAAATATACATTATAGGCCTCAGTTCTTTCAGAGTTGAAAGAGGTCCATGGGCTCCCTCAGAACTGCCTCACAATAATAATAAAAAATATATAACAATAAATTAAAATATGTTAATATATATTTAAATGTTTGCATTTGTAATTATTTTTTAACTCCTTTAATTGCTTTTGAGTTTTTGAGTTTCTTTTCTTAAATTTTATACCCATAGAGTAGTCTGTTCCAGATTTGAGTTTTACTAAGTATTTTTCTCTTAACTTCAGATTTTTTAAATTTACAATTCAATTTTTACAATTCTATAACATTGTATTGATAAATTTATTAACCAACTATATTTTAATACTATTTTAATGATTTCAATAAGTAAATTATTACTAAATAATTGAAATCTATTATAAAATCAAATTAACCAGTACTTTTAGAAAGATATTCATA
>NW_019388986.1:0-5496 GCF_000671375.1 Centruroides sculpturatus
TGCTATACTTCTCCATAATAACAAAAAAAAATCTGTAGAAATTTTTAAAATTACATTTACAATTTTTAAAAAAATGTATTAATAAACGTGAAAACAAGAAAAATGTAGGGTGAATTTAACTGTAAGTATTGTACGTTGAAAGTTATGGATGGAGCTTAACTTCGGCTTGCCAATTTGAGGGTCAAAAAAAGAGTATGGACTGCAATTTCCCGGATTTTCTGCCAGTTCTGGGCGGCCTCCAGCACTTAAACTGAGAATGAGACATCTACTCTCACGGGATTATGCGTTGTGTGGTGGACACTAGACCCAACTGAAGAGGATGCCCCCGTGGATCTTCGGGTAAGTGAGGTACCTGATAGATCTATCTCTGCCTCTCATCGGCACAATAGGTTTCAATGCTCAGTGGTTGTAGTGATAATGATTCCACAATCTACATTAGTAATTCTTATTCTTCATTAAATTTAAATGATATTGAGAGATAGTCTGCAATATAAAGATTTAAATTATTTTATTGGCAATTTTAATTAATACTATTTGATATAATATCGTACTTTAATTTGACAATTTATAAATAAATTTTTAATTATGAGAAAATTGAATGAATTAATAAATAATTCATAATATATAGCCTATATTATGTATAGTTGTAAATAAAAACAATTATAATAATTAATAATTATTAAATATCTACATGTTTGTCGTTATATGAAAATGCAGTAATTATTTGTCTCATTATTCAAAAAATTTCAAAGCTAATCAGCTAAGTATTGATGTTCATACATCAAACAAACTTTGTAGAATTTTTGAATCTGCAAAAAGTTATTTTTCATTTGGTTTCTCTAATTATCATCATTTGTTAATGGCTACTTTATAATAATATTTATTTATAGCTTTAAAACGTGTTTAGATGTAATCATTTTCCATTTATGTAATAAAAGAAATAGCTACAATAATTATAAATCAACTTTTACTATGGTCTTGAATAGTTCACTTGATTAAATCCTTTCATACAATTTTTTTCCTGGGTCTTTTGTTATCTTTTATCTCTAAAAATCAAAGGTAAATCTATATTTCTCTATCATAGTCTATTTTTTTAATATGTTTTGTTCGAAATAAGAATTAGTTTTGAGTCATTCAGTGATTGATTTACTTTCTCTCTTTAATTTCAGCTATTTCAAATCATTAGAAACTTTGGAAACTTTATAGAGACTAACTGAAATAATGATGTTTTCTTAAGCAATAATTTTTTTAAAGAAAAATTTAAAAGCTTTCATTTTTAATGAGATAGAAAATAAATTATTTTATAATAATTAAGTATATTATATTTTAGATTTGTTTCTACTGAAATTCAATTGTACGAATAATATATATATATATATATCTAGCCGATTAACCATGAAAAGTCATGAGGATAAGGATCGGATGTGAATTCGGATTCATTATTTAAATGAGATGTTGCCTTTTTAACATTCTCATCTCTTTTTAAAATTTAATATATTGATATATACTAAACGAATGCGACTTTAAATTCTCGTAAACTTAATTTAAATCAGGGGATAATTTTTAATTATTATTTCTAAAGTTCAATATGTAAGAATAAAGATGATGATCATTTGTGATGGCTTTTTGATTGATTTTGAATTGAATTTCATTTTCTAAACCCCTACCTTTTTCATTATCATAAATTTTTCAATTTTGCGAACAAAGCATGAATAATTAAATTTTTTTCTTTCACTCACTTCCCTTTTTTCCTTGTATATTTACTNTTATTAAATATCTACATGTTTGTCGTTATATGAAAATGCAGTAATTATTTGTCTCATTATTCAAAAAATTTCAAAGCTAATCAGCTAAGTATTGATGTTCATACATCAAACAAACTTTGTAGAATTTTTGAATCTGCAAAAAGTTATTTTTCATTTGGTTTCTCTAATTATCATCATTTGTTAATGGCTACTTCAAAGCTAATCAGCTAATAACAGCCTATTTTTATTGAATTTTATAAAAGGTTGAAATATCAGTTTTAATATGTTATTTTTCATTTGGTTTCAAGCTGTCAAAAAAAAAAAAAAACCTCTTGTGCCATAGGTCTGAGATCCTGTAGCAGTTTAAAAATTTACTGTAGTTTATATGCAGTACAAATTTATACAGCAAATTTAAAAAATGCAGTATAAATTTTATACTACAATTTATTTTTATAAAAACTTTTTATAATCTATTTATTATTATTTAAACATTGAATCCCATANGCTACTTTATAATAATATTTATTTATAGCTTTAAAACGTGTTTAGATGTAATCATTTTCCATTTATGTAATAAAAGAAATAGCTACAATAATTATAAATCAACTTTTACTATGGTCTTGAATAGTTCACTTGATTAAATCCTTTCATACAATTTTTTTCCTGGGTCTTTTGTTATCTTTTATCTCTAAAAATCAAAGGTAAATCTATATTTCTCTATCATAGTCTATTTTTTTAATATGTTTTGTTCGAAATAAGAATTAGTTTTGAGTCATTCAGTGATTGATTTACTTTCTCTCTTTAATTTCAGCTATTTCAAATCATTAGAAACTTTGGAAACTTTATGTATTGTTTTTTTTTTGTTAAATTATATATATACAGGATCTATTCTATATGATCAGTTTATATCGTTGTTGACACACGAAAATCTCTTAAACGCCACTACGGGTCAAACAAGTTTTATGTCAAAATTTTGTAGGCCCGTTGAACCTTCATACAGGGAAATCTTCCACTGTTGTATGCAATATTAATTACTTTTTTTGCTTCACTAAAATAAAATTTATTGGCACTTACTTGGTTGTGTCAGTGACGATATTTTAAGACTTGTGATATAATTTACAAATAAATTAAAAATGAATAATTTAAAAAAAAATTGAATTTTGTTTTCGTAATATGAGATAAATGTATGAAAAGAATCGAAAATATCATAGAAATACATATGTTTTGCTATCTTACATCATAAATATAATTTATTTACTTTCACGAAAAGTATCTAAATTCTCAACGTAATAAAAAATTTATATGAATGGAGTTTAAATCAAAGTGAATCATCAAATATTATTTATCCAGGTTATTCTTCAAAACGGAGAAAACATTACATAATAAAGTGTCAGCATTTACAATATAAACTGTTCATCATTATCAAGTCGTTCGCATCTGTTAAATTCCTGAAAACTTGATGAAATGATATATAATTTTGAAAGGCTGAAAATGGAGAATCGCTTTTACATTACAGGTAATTTAAAATACGTAAACATTTGTTTAATATTTTAAAATTTCTAACTTTGGAAAGTGTTACAAGACAGACAACAATGTGTATGGCATGATGTAATTAATAAAACGTTTATTAACATATTTGATGGATAATATCCTTAAATGTAATGTTAGATGATTATAAATAATTCTTAACGCTACTCTACTATTGCCGTTAAAAATTGAAAAAAAGAACTTCTAATGTAACACAATAAATTATGTAATACTGTTACAATTACTGTGAATGAATTATGCAATTTATACTAGTAAATGTTTATATAAGCCGATTGTCTATTATTATATAATTGTAATAATAAATATTATTGGGCTGCAATTTGAAAAAATAACTGTAGACCTATTCGTATATTTGTCTGTCCTTCCTGAATGTCGAGAACAGAGTAAGATACATAAAAGACGAGACCAGATATACAAATCGTAAGGGAAAGAGGCCCCGATTAACTATATAGAAATTTCCTGTACAAAACAGGAAGTCATATTACTACAATTCAAATATTTTCCCCTGAAAAATGTTAGATAGATGACCGGCACGACTCTGTAGTTAAAGGAAAAGTATGATGTACAGGGGTAAGACACTATTAATTTGAGGTGGAGAGCATATATTTTAAACAAAATTAATTAAAAATATGATTAAAAACCGGCATTGTAACGATGTCACAATAAATAATTGCTCGTTAAAATATTCATTTATATTACCAAAATCATAAAGAATGGTGTTTTAATAAAAACTAATTTTATCTGACATTTAATTACGCTATATTCAAAAATAACTTANAGTTACTCGTATCTTAAATGAGTAATTTCCATATCACGAATTTCTCTAATAATCCTATCCTGTTCACATGAGATTTAATTCAGAAATAAATATATTTATAACTCTTGGCATTATCTACAAAGTTAATTTTCATACAGCATTAAATAAAGATTTCAACATGCATTGACAGTGAATCTAACTACGACAGAATATACTTGTAACTTTACATAGAGAATTATATATTAAGAGGATTCATAGAAGACATATTTTAGAAGTTTCATATAAAATTGCAACTGTGTTTTTTCATATTTAAATCGAGCAAACTATATAAAGATAAAAATATATAATAAAACAAAAAAGTTTACTTATTTTATCATTTTCTTAAGATATTTCCTTGATTAATTTTCTAAAAAAAAAACAAATATATTAAACGAAAAATAATTCTTTTAATATGTAAATTGAGTTACTAAAATATGTCTTTTATATTAACTTTTTTACATTAAATTAATTAACGAGTAGATTTTTACACTTTCTTAAATTCATTTCGGTTTAAGAATAATATATGATTCAATCTGTTTGCAAATTTTACGAATAGTTTTCGCTACTTAAATGAAGTATTCGTCTTGGAATCTTGAAATGAGATTACAGGATTAAGCAACGAGCATCGATTACACTTTCAACCTATTTTCAACAATTCAAATTGATGGTCTGTCGTGATCACTTTAATTTAACAACTAGCCTTTCTACGCCTCTGAATTGATGATAGATAGGACTTTTAGATATTAATTGACTTTCCTACATTATAAAAATAATAATAATAATTTCCTATATTCAATAATGATTGAAATAATTTTATTTAAGTAAGAATTGATAAATTTATGTAAATTTTCTGTGTCGAGAAATTATAACATCCATTAGAAAGTTTCTTCTTTTTACGTACTTAAAGGTTCTTATAAACTTTCTTGTTGCCTATTAATTAATATGATAAAAAGAACAGAGAGAGAGAGAGAGAGGGGGAGAGAAGAGAATTATATTTGAATATTTATTATAGTTTTTATTTTTTGCATTTATGCATTATGTAAACTTTTTGCATTTACAACAACGTAAAAAAATGTATTTTATTGTCTAATAATTTTAGTTTTTTTTTGTAATTTAAGTTTTACTAGCAACTTTTATTGATAAAACTTTCAAGATATGTAGTACAGTACGTCTCTAATGGTATTTTTTCCGCTTTACTTTTGCCAGAAGCTATTGTTTCTCATATAAAGTTTGAAAGAGATATCAATATTGGATACATTTTTATTAGCAACTACAGTTTATTTGTAGTGTATTCAAATGTACAGAAGATTTGCATAGAAGTTTATTAATAAATAAACACACCTGATTTGTATTTGCCGAGTTAATTTTCTTTATTCAAACGTTTTCGGCCTATTTGTATAGGCCATC
>NW_019388987.1:0-5461 GCF_000671375.1 Centruroides sculpturatus
TATATATATATATAGAGTAAGTAATGGGTTCTTGCTCTACTTTCCTGGCACTCAAACAGGAAGGTGCCAACTGGTGATAACCTCTTATTTGAGTGCCAGAAGGGTGCCACCTCAGTGGCCGAGTGGATACTGAGGGGGTTGGTGGTGGGTTCGCGCCTCTCCTATGAGCTACCACGTGGATTTTTCCGGGTTTTCTTGAACTAGGTGTTAAATGGTTTTATCCACTCAGCCGCTAGTGGGCTTCTATATTCTTTCTTTCTGGTAGGATTACTATATTTATCCCCCCCAAAAAATGCGTTCTTATAAGTTTTTCTGGATAAACATAGTTTAACAATATAAATTTCAAATCATTACCAGAAATCATTTAAAAGATTTCTATTCAAAATATAAGACAAATATTACAGACAAAGAAGTTAATGGATTCTCCATTTTGCCATAAAAGTGTTTTTCTTGAAAATTGCGTGTCGCACATCCGATTTATTCACATTTAAAACTGTCCACAAAATATTTCTTCGCTTTATAATCTTATTTTATTGTTTTCTACTTCCATTTTTAAGCTTACAGGGGGGAAAAAATCTTTAAAGCATTTCGTATTGAAATCGCTAAGGAAGATCATTTACTTTAATCTCTTTGTCATCAATTGAAATAATTGATCGATAAATCTTTATTGTAAAGCTCTTTTCGGTCTTTTGCAAAGTGCTTTATCAATTTTAATAGATTTTCAAGATATTCCATTTTCTGCTTCTCTGTTGAAACGTTCCTTTTCTTTCAATTTACATTATCGATTGTCTGAAGATTTTTGTTTTCTTCTTAAATTGAATCATTTTTATATAATCGATAATGCTACATAAAAGTGAATTTTGCATAAGAACGAAAGATTTAAACTTTAGCTATTATATTAAGGAAAAGTCGACACCGTGGATATGTCAGGGCTAAATCATGGGGAAAGCAATTGGTAACAATAATAGCTGACTATATCTGAAACTTTTATATTATATAGTTTCTCTGTAACGTATATTATATAGTTTCTCTGTAACGTATATTGTATATACAAATATACAATATACGTTATGAGTCCATTAAAAATTACGATATAAAAATAGTTCCGGACCGTATTTGAGTGATGGAATAAGGGTAACACATTGCAAGAGCTTTTTTCCAGGGGAAGCCTCACGTGTTTATATGAAGAACAGACCAATGTTTAGGTGTTAGGCAAGTAAACAAAACCCGAAACCTGAAAACTCCACGTGATGAAATGGTCAGTGGTTTTATCTACTCAACCGGAACAGAACCAAAATTTCATAATTATGTATATGCGTCACCCAGTATTGAGTCCTGAAACGTCTATTGTACCAGAATAGATAGGATTTTGTGGAAATGTTACGGACAAATCTGATACGTCGCCACCTAAAAATCTATGGGAGTAGTCGCAGCATCGTTCTCTGTTCCTTATCTTTGCTGGCTTCTTCCATTGCGGCCCACTAGTCCCCTAGTTAATATAGCTTTTTAACATAAGTGTTGGTTCTGTGCTCTCTCCTAACAAATAGCATTAAGTTGGAATCGGCCATGTCCCACAACGGCTCGACATAACTGAACGAACCACCCCCAAATATTTCATCTCAGTCATCTGCATCATAAGAAAAATGAAAAGAAAATTAGAACTGTTATTGCAGTAAGATCAGTTTCTGAAAATTTCAGAGATTTTTACATCTTTTAAACATAACCCACTTCTTCCATGGGATTTAGTTCCGTTTAACACGCTGCTAGTTCCGTTTAACACGTTTAACACGTTTCTCGCTGAAACTTCAATAGAAACTAACAACCTTATTATACCAGGTTGCCAGTATCTAGAATTAGGTTTAAATCTTTAAATAAATTACGTTTCATATACATTGAAAGCGCTTGGGAGGTCTTTTGAATAATTTAATATCCATAGGTCATTAATTATACGACTATTATTTGATTCATACTATGCTATGATCGGAAGCATAGATGATTAAGACACTAAAACACCTTGTTATTTTGGAACCAGAGCGAAGTTTCTAAACAGTTTTGCTAAAACTAATAAATAATTAGCAATTATTTATTAGTTTTAGCAGTAGTTATAGCTCGAATATAATTAGAGATAAAATTCGAACAGACAAACAGACGTTTTTGCTTTAAAAAATGCCAGAAACTCACGAAAACATCGCAAGAAAATTACTTATAATTATTATTATCAATTTAAATTAATTTAAGTTATATAAGAAGTTATATATAAGTCAGTAAAGTTATCGTTTGTATCAATTTACATTAAGAATAAGTATACAGAAACCCGCATGTTTACTCTTCCGTTTGAAATATAATTAGTTTTAAAATTGAAATTATTTAAATAAAATCTCATATTTAAAAATAATAATTCTAATTTGTTTTTTTTTTTTAAATTAGAATTAATTAATTCCAAATTTAAAAAATCTCACTCGACTAAAAATAGATAAATTATCTTCAATTTGTTCTTCATCTTGAAAGAATCGATCTGCAATAAAATAAATAAATAAATATTTTAAATTAATTTATAAATTTTAATTAATATTTATTACTTAAAAAAAATAATTAATTTGAAAGTAAATAATTAAATTAAAATAAGTAAAACAAATATGATTTCGTTCGTGGAAGATGTGGATGATAATAATCATAATAATAATAATAATGTTGATTAAACGAAGTGATATGTTGATGAGAAAAGGGCGTAAATAATGTTACATCGATCACACCCTTTTCATGTGAGAAGATAATTGACAAATTTAATCATGGACACTTTTATGGTCTATTTGGGTCGTTTGTTTAATTTACAAAAGCTCCAGTGTCAATACCATCGAAGATAATTAATAAGTGGATTGTCACTTGTCGAAATTTTAATAAGATTTATTTAATTTTAACGTTTATAAATGAAAATATTCGTATTCTAAAACATTTCTTAAGAAATTTTTAATATTAATTTAATTTTATTTATTATTTAATTAATAAATGTTATACTACTCGACCCCCCTATAACACTGTTGATAATTCCGTTTTATATGAATTCCATGTTGTACGAGTCACTTAGATTTTATAAATACGTGTGCCGGGCTGTGAACGGCTGTGAACGGCTCACGTATTTGTAAAATCTAAGTGACTCGTACAACATGGAATTCATATAAAACGGAATTATCAACAGTGTTATAGGGGGTCGACTTGTATATAAAAAAATTCTTTTCAAATGAAGAAAAGCGAAATTTATCAAGAAAAACACTAAAAATTTAACTATTTAAGTCAGAAGTGAGGATATTTAGGACAGAAGACGAATTACTCAAGCCAGAAATAATGCTATAAAAGGCATAAATTTGGCTATTCAAGTCAGAAGTGGGGTGTAGTGTAGAAGTGTAGACAAGACACTAAAAATATGGGTATAATAATCATATATAATTGATACTGGACTAACAAATATTGTTAATACAGCTAAATAGTGTTTTTGTTTGTATAAACTTTACTAGCTTAATCTACTTGGCGCTGATCTGAATTATCCTATAATTAAAATTATGTTTAAATTGAGGTACAGTTCTCACCGTAGCATACATTCTGCTTGAAGATGCTCGAAGAATTCCTAAGACATGGCTTAGATCAATATTATACCTTTGATAGGGGTATAACTGGAAATTAAAATATAATATAAATAATACAAGCGTAACGTTTATATTTGTTAATTTGAATATTCTGGGTGCTGAAAAATATCGCGATAAAATGAATGATAAGGTTTCTTTAAAGAGATTTCATCACACGTTCGAGATCATTTTATGATTGATGGAATCATTTTCAGAAAACCTATGACACAAAATTGTATTATTTTTCGAGTTTAACCCGAAAATAATTTAAAAAATAGCATGCAGCATTTAAAAAAATAGATTTCTGGCCTGGATAAGCCGTTTTTAATCTGGACAGCATCACTTCTCTCTTGGATAGTTTGACTCTGAACTGGAAAGCCCCATTTCTGGCCTTGATAGCCCCATTTCTGGCGTTTATAGCCCCCATTTCTGGCGTTGATAGCCCCAATTTTGGCTTATAAAGCCCAAAATCTGGACTGGAAACCCCATTTAAAACATAAAATTTTTCAATCTTTTTACTTTTCTGACACTCACTCTGCATCCTTGCATTAAAAAAAACAACAAATTTTTTAAATTAAATTTTTATTTTAATTTTTTTTTAAATAATTAAATAAATACGTGTTTAAATTTTCTATTAAATATCATATAGTCAAACTTATGAACAACGACCCCAAACACCAACATAAAAGAATCCAACAAGGAGTTAATTAACCTTCCTGGTAACATTTAGTGGCGTTATCTGTTATATAAAGTTTTTCAAAATAAAATATCATATTTTTAACTATTATAAAATCGCAAAAAAGCTTAATTTTGAGGGTAGGGATTAGTTTTATTTAAAAAAAATTGAAAATTTAAATGCTAATAACGAGTAAAGTCGTCATTAAGCCCTACCCTAATGGAGATACACACGACTCCTTTTATCTCTTCAACCCCTAGACCTTTATCCATCAAAATTTAATAGCATAAATCCCCCTAATAAACATACCATCCTGCTAAATTTCAGAAAATTTCGTCATAAAGCACGGGAGTTATTAAGCTTCAAACAGGGTGAACAAAAGCAGGTGGCCAGCTTGCTGTTTAGGTGCGAACCCGCGATCGACTTTCATTGTTTAGTAGCTTTATGTACTCAAATATTAGTGGAGTTTATAAAGAAGATAATTAAAGCTTAATAATAAACTCTAAATTGAAGAAATTATTACTATTACTAATCTGCTCATCAATCTGTATCATGAATAGAGTAATAAATAAGTCCTTGTTGACAATTTAAGTACAAAAACTATACGATAAAGACACAAAGGCATAAAATTTGATACATTTTTTTCTACTGTTTGACAATTAAAATTCAAATTGTAAGTGTTAAAATTCAAATTGTAAGTATTCAATAAAGATACAGAGAAGCGTTAAAAAATTAAATTATATCATTTTAAATAATAAAATTTAAACAAAAATAAAGAGTTTTACACTAGAAAATGCAATGGAATGAATAATTTGCAGCAAACGTTTTAGGGCCTCCATCAATGCCCTATCGTAGCAGGGCATTCTTGAATTCGGTCTGCTTGTTCCCGTGTTAATGCACGATTATAATACGTAAATTAATAAGTTAAAATAAGAAATTAATTACAATAAACTCACCATTATTTTCTTTTACAGATGGAAAGAGATGAGCAACTAAAGAGTCTATCCCTCTTTGATCACGATGCATATAACGACCTGTCGATTCTTTGTATATAATTCCTAAGAACAGAAACAAGATGAAAAAAGAGAATTTCATAGTGAACAAGAGAAATTTCGACTAGAGATGTGCACACTCCACGCTCTCTGCCTCCCTTTAATAGCTACAG
>NW_019388988.1:0-1184 GCF_000671375.1 Centruroides sculpturatus
CACTACTAATTTAAAGTGGACAGAATATATTTTAAATTAAATAAATTAAGAATATAATTAAAAATTGCAGGCCAGATGTCACAATAATTTTTACTCGTTTTAAATTTTGATAATGGTTTTACTTGTGTTTCACCAAGTTTCATCGAGTAGTTAGGTAAATTGTATTCAATGACAGTAAGTCGATAGATATACTAATCCTTCAGCTCGAATATTACACGAGGCTAATCCGGCGAGAGAATGAAGAGTCAAGGAGACGAAAGGGTTCGAAACTAACACGAGATCTTTCCCCCTTGAGCCACAATTGTTTATTCACTTTCCAATCTGATTATTTGATCTCTAACATCAGAAACTAGGGTTTAGCATGGTACCCACTGCCCAGGGCAATTTGTACGGATCAAACAATTGGATAATATGGATTATGTGTCATAAATTAAACCTTAATTCTGATTGGCTATGGGTTATATCATTTATCAGCGCTTGTGTCTTTATAACAGTATATAATATATAGATAGACATTAGATATATTTTTCGAAAGTTTTATTTCCGACCGATTACGTAATATTTACGGGAGTTGAGCTAGTGTTACGTCAGCTCTGAGGTGAGGTATAAAATACAGTCGACCCCCCCTATAAGACAGTAGATACGTTCCATTCTTTAGGAATCCGATTTCTTACGAGTCCTTCCAATCACAGCCCGACACGTGTCAAGTTTACGGACTACGGCTGTTTGAACGGTTTTCTTCCATAAAATTAATCGATTTTAGACTAATCCGACTCAACATTTCCAAAATACGTATATATATATATATATTAGGATGCCGAGGATCAAACGTGTGGCAACACGGCGGCGAGGAGGTGGGGAGGTAGACGGGCCCGCCCACGCTAGTCGGCTGGCTAATATCGGGCACCTGTAGCACGAGGGTGGAGCCAAGACGGGTAGGCGGAGCTACTAAGCGGGACGAGGTCAAAAAGTCACGTGATTGGCACGTGTAGGGTCGCATATTAATTACGGCCCGCCCCGAAAACCGAAGGGCAGCCCGGGGGGTGGTGGGACGTCCCCCACGTCTCGATCCGGGAACGTTCCCAAAAAGAAACACTATAAGATAAGAAGGGGGAGGCAACGGGATAGTTGGTTTTCCTCTCTCTCTCTCTCTGTCTGTCTCTTTTTTTTTTTTTTTTTTAATA
>NW_019388988.1:1433-4090 GCF_000671375.1 Centruroides sculpturatus
TTGAAAGGTTTTCTTCCATAAAATTAATCGATTCTAGACTAATCCGACTCAACATTTCCAAAATACGTATATTTTTTTTGGAAATAATCCGTATAAACTACGCTATAAACAAAAAATTGTAGGATTACTTACCGAGTGTGCACCATTCGACATCGCCATTGCTCAAGCTTGTTTTCGTCGCGGAACAACTCAGCAAACCGCGGCCGCGATTTCTGATGTTATTTTTCTGCGAAAACTTCGCTGAACTTTGGAGACATCATTAATATAAATAATTTTTATCGCCGTTACACCAAATAAACAGATGAAATTGTTATTCTAGAAAGATAATTTGAAACTTTATTCTATAGCAAATCCACAAAAATAAAGATTAAAATAAAAAAAATCAATAAATTTCTGCTTAGAAATTTCTTAATTTAAACGTGATATAAAAGCATAAATATTGCATTGTGATTTGATATTATTGATTGTGTGGAAAGTGTAAATTGTTTCAATCATAAAGTCAACTGAAAATGTAATATTACTGAAAAGTTATTCTCAGTCGAAATAAATGAACAAATATTTATTAGCGTAGGCTATACTCAGAAGCTTACTTTATCTTCATTGATACAATTTAATAAAAAGTCTGAGTAAAATGTGTTTTAAATATTCAGTTTGTAGATTAACTTCAAAAAATGTAAATAATCAAATGTTCATTTATAGCCTATATTTATACTCGAGAAACCACGATAAAAAGTAAAGGAAAATCAATGGATAATTTTAACCAATTAAAAATAATTGCCAAATTTGTTACTCTTTCGTTACAAGTTTTTTTCTTATAAATGAGCATTGTTTACATTTGTCTAGCTGTGAAGATCGATTTATTTGCTGTATCTGTATTCAGCAATATCGATAAATAATGTAATAGACCAAAACATTTTGTAAATATAAAATATAGCATTGTTCAATGACTAAAACCTGAAATGTATTCAAAATCAAGTCTTAAGTGTACATTAAACACTAGAACGTTTGCCTTTAGATTACAGTTGTGACAACTTCTTATAAGATTATTTTAAATTAACAATAGATTTCAATCTTATTTTTGAATATCTTATCTTACAAGGGCGATCGTGTGGCAGTGGTGAGGGATGATTATGGTCGTCAAATTCTTTTCGGGGATATCGCCAAAAACTAGCCTAAAACTACCGCGGAAATAAATTCACATAAAAATGAATTTTGTAACAATAAAAAAAAAGACTTTTCTTTACTAGACATAACTGTTTACAAAATCTTTTTCCGAAACGGTAATGAGAAAAAACGCATGGAAAAATACTTTAAAAATTTCCTACGTTTATTCTGTACTACTGGGGGGGGGTAAACCATAACCAACTAGTCCACTGTTGACAGGTTATTATAAAAATGTTGTTGTAATTTCTGTTTGCTTCTTTTTTATTCATCTTAATGGAGCCGAATATTTAAATATTAGAAATGATGCAGAAATAAAATAATAAATTGTTATTCATTTGCAGAAAATACGTTTAATGCTCTAAAGCCTGGACTCCACATTACCTGAAAACAGAAACTCAGAAACAGAACTGAAACATATAGAGTTTTCGTTTCAGTTATGTTTTCGTTTTAAGTTGACACCACTAGAAATGCGTCATCTGTTGATCAGTTCTGTAATTGTCGTAGAGTCAAACATGGACGACTCTACGGATTTTGCCATGCTTTCTCTGCATTTATTAACAATGAAATTGTTAATAATTGTTAACAATGAAATTGTTAATAATCTTTGAATTATTTACATTTTTTTGTCGTACAGACATGTGTATTTTCTAACTACTTCGATGAAGAATTCCAAATTTATTTGTTTCCTCGTCGTTTTTGCTACACTTTCCGCCATTACGACAATCAAACTACACGTGACTAATGCACGAGTAGTTTGATTATCGTAAACGCAAGGATTTATTGGTTGGAGTACGACAGAAGCGCGGAACGAAAACGGAAAAGTTAAATAATTTTTAACTCTGTTTTCAGTCTGGTTTCTGTTCAACTGAACGTTATAAAACTGAAAGTTTCGTCAGTTTGGCTTTCAGTTTTACGATTATGTCGCGGATTCCGGTAATGTGGAGTCCAGGCTTTATTGTCTCCAGCAGAAAATGAATGCAAAGTTAAATATCGTTCCATAACATTTTTATTGGGATTTTTAAAAATCCCAATAAAAACTATTAATTGTATGTCTTTATATTCATTGCAAACACGTTATTAAAGAGTTAATATAATTATAGGATAAAAAGAATTGAACTTACTTAAAGAATTCATTTTATAACGTAAACTTTCGTATTCTCCGAACAATTTTCTCCGAACAATTAATTCTCTTCGACAATCGCCGAAAAACTATTCTTTATATTTATTGTTTAAGCAACACGGAATGATAATCGCAGCGCGTGCTTAGAATTACTAATGTCGATCAATTCAATTTTGGTTTTTTTTTTTTTTTTTTTGTGTTACATTACATTTTTATTTTCATTTTAGCAATATTTTTCAGGGTATATACACTGCTGAAAATAATATGTAGAAAATTATGGTAATAGTTTATTAAATGATATAAATATATAGTTCTAAAATCATTTATAGTTTATTTATTGCTATATTAAAACTCATCTGTTGGGCTTCTAAAA
>NW_019388988.1:6471-7517 GCF_000671375.1 Centruroides sculpturatus
TACAATTGAAGAATATTTTGTACCAGGTATGTACCGGTACATCCACCACATATTTTATTTTACCAAGTAAGTTTTTATTATTTTATTTTTAATTGTAGCCCTTATATCGTGGCTAGCGATTCGGAATGTAATTGTGATATTAAAAATGCATTTAGAGAAGTCTACTGTTTTTACTGGCTTATCGAATAAACGATACGAACATTCGTTCGTATCGTTTATTCGATAAGCCAGTAAAAACCCTAGACCATCACTGACGCGCAATTGACTGATTGCCCCTGGATGTCGGCTTCTTACAGAAACACAGCTCCCTTCATCAAATCTCATGGCACGCCACTGTTAACAATACGTTTCCGATTGATAATTTTCCAACTCCTCTTCGGGTTGATGGCTTCAGTGTTTAAAGTTGTTGTCTACAACATAAAGAACGGTTTTTGTTTTCGACCGAGCTTACGGTAAGAAAAAAAGCTTGTATTTGACTAAACTTTAGTGGATTTTGATTACGTGCCCTATATTTATAGGCTCTCCAATAGTAACATTATCTTATAATGCAAAGAGAACAAGGATGCAACGAATCTGTTTTAACTAGCACTATTAGTTGCAGTTCACGTGTTAAAAATTAACACTATCTACAGTTTACTGATGAAATGAAGTCTATTATANTAAAAAGTAAAGAATATTTTATATTTTTATGTACAGTACAGTACGTTTCTTTACAAAGCCATATTTAATTAGGATTTTCTTTAAAAGTATATTCGTACAATTGAAGAATATTTTGTACCAGGTATGTACCGGTACATCCACCACACATTTTATTTCACCAAGTTTTTATTATTTTATTTTTAATTGTAGCCTTTATATCGTGGCTAGCAATTCGGAATGTAATTGTGATATTAAAAATGCATTTAGAGAAGTCTACTGTTTTTACTGGCTTATCGAATAAACGATACGAACAGACCCTAGACCAGGGGTGGCCAAACCGTGGCGCATGCGCCAAACTTGGCGCATTGGACGATTACAAGTGGCGCTTTAGTCAGTTCTGAGCAACA
>NW_019388989.1:0-5451 GCF_000671375.1 Centruroides sculpturatus
TTATCAAATAAAATCCTACAAATACTTAATAAGAAAATGATCTGGAGAACCTGCTATTTACATACAGCAGAAGCATATAGATTCCACTTGCAGATGAGCTCTGGAAATGTTAGCAGTTTATGGACAAGCATTATTATTTGGAAAATGGCCTGTCAGATATTTCTAAGAAGTGGTAACAACTGCATTGACATATCATTTGGTGTCAAAATACTTACAGACTACAGATGTTCTGGTATTATAAGAATACCAGTGAGCAAATTTGCTGTTTGTAAACAACTGTCGGATGTGCCTTTGTCCCTATCTCAAATCATAATTAATAATTATCAACACTGAGGGATAATCTTAAATAGTATATCAGTATGTGGTTAATTAAGTTATAATACATCTCAAATCTGGTACATATTAAGAACTTGGATGAACTTTGAATCACACAGTCCATACAATAATTTCCAGCAGCATAACTCTGTTCCTATCACTTCCCTAGATATCAGCTGAATCATATTCAGTTTGTAAACAGAAACAACAGCGACAACTAACTGCCACTCCCAATGGGTTAACAACTGCTTAGTGATAAATATGCCAATGAATCTTTGTTACTGTAAATCTGATTGTACTGGTTCCTCTATAACTGTAGGTGCATCTTGCAATAATTATTGCCAATAGTAAAATTTTAAGTTATAAGTATGATAACTTAAAATTTTATTAAAGCATATATAAAACAGATGCAAATATTTTTATAGATAAATTTGTTGTCAATTTATTACAATTTTAATTACATACTTAATCAATTTTTAGATAAAATTATGCTGTACAAAAATTATTATAATTTGGGACTGTGAGCATATAAAGATAAAAGCCCTGAATCAGGTGCAGGTTCCATGATAAGTTTTTGAATTTCTTTAAACTTTGGATGAGCAGCATCTCCAACAAGAGCTAACAACACACTCTCACTGGTAGTTAGCCAAGCTCCACTGGCTTTCATCCTTTCAAAAGCAAAATATCTATAAAAATAAAAAATAGTAATAAAAATCTCTTTTAAAAATAATATAATTTATCAAAATATTAATTACTAGTAAGTAATAAATTTAAATACAAGCAATGAGCAGAGATTTTTAATAAACAAATGTAAGTTTCTTCCAAAATTAATGCTAGTATCATGTTTAAAAACACACATAATTTATCTGTTTTTATATATTTACATTTGTTTAAACTGTTTGCTATATTTGTTAAACTAAATTTGTTTGCTATATATGTTTAAACCATATAACCACATACAAATATGTGATTATAGTTTACACAATCTTATTATGTGAAGTTGAGAAAAAAATACAATATTATAAAGCAAGAAATAATAATAGTATATGGCTATTTATGCATATAATGGCGATACGCCATATTTTGTATATATGTTTTAGTGTTAAGCATAATAATAAGTTCCTTAGTCTTTTGTTCTGTATCTTTCTTTCCGGTCTTTCCTTCCTGTGGGTGGGGACTCAGTTCTGGGAAGTACACCAAAAACAATAGAAAGAGAAAAGCCCTGAGGTGAGTCGGGGAAGTAGGTGGACATTCTTGGTGGAGCATTTGTAGTAGATAGACATAGAAAGAGCAAGATCCGAAACATTGTCTAGTGGGACAAAAGGAAGTCAGGAATTGTCGGCAATAATAGGAACAAACCATAGTGTCAACATAGTAAGTGAGAATTAAGTGAATGATTTTGGAGATATAAACTTTGAAACAAAGAAGAGTAGTGGAAAACGAACTGAGAGTGATCCCTCCACCGGAATGATCAAAGATTTTCATGAAAAACCCCTGGTACCATAAATACTTTCATCATCACCTTCCTAACACCTATTTTATATCTTTCTTCTTCTTTTTAGTATATAAGTTAGTTTTAAGTTTAGTTATAATGATTCAGGAAAGTCTGACTGTAACACTTATTGTCGTGAAGTGTAAACCCTTTTGTTTGTTAACACTCCTCTTCATTGTAACTTCTTATACAAATGTGTATGTTATAGTTGGGATTCAAGTTAGAATCCTGTGTAAAGAAAACCACCACTTGGATTGAATAATAAATTTTGTTTATCATCATTGTACTTACTCTCGCTGTTCATTGTACTATCACATGCATCTACCACATAAGTAATTGGCTATTAATACACAAACATGTCATACTTTTTTTTTTTAATCTTTAATTAATAAATACCTTGTAATTTTATTTGCTATAATTCATATGAAACACAATAATTATCTGAGAATAATTTAATTTTTTTTTACAAAATTTATTTTTGATAGAATTTTACAAAGTATTCCTAATGGAATAGGCCATCATATCCTGATGGCCTATTCCATTAGGCTGAAAACGTTGTGTTTTAATAAATATATTTCAGTGTTATAAGGTATTAAATGTTTTATTAAATGTTTTAAAAGAAGCTGAGTTTGATATTCAATTTGTTTTCAAGTTATTATGTACATTTTCAACCTTTAAATTACTTATCTGTTGTTTTAGCTATTTAATTTCCTCCTTCCTGTGCCTAATATAATTCAATAAATTATAGTTAAAAAAAGCATACTGGATACCTAATGGAATGTACAAAATATTCTATCCTATCCTATTTGTTTAGTCATATCCGACTCTTGGTCACTCTATGGATCAAAGCTCTTCATGCCTCTCTATCCTGCACAGCCTCCTTCAATTCTGTTATAGATAATTCAGTGTCACTTTTGATTGTGTTGAGCCACTAAGTCCTTGGTTGGCCTTACACTCTTTTTCCGCTAACCATCCACATACAAAATATTAGACTTGTTTAAATGGGAAAGGAAATATCCTATACAGACTATCAAGCATGTGTCTAATATTAATTAATTCAAATATAACTGGATATTATAAGTAAGGTTTGGATTTTTGGGTTCATTTTTAGAATGGATTGGGTGCTCATTTTCCCCGTTTTGGGTGCTAGTTTGGGTGCTTTTAAATGCTGTATTATTAAGACAAAATTAACAAAAAGTATTATATTTACAAACTACATAGTTATTTATTGCAATTTACACATAAAGATGAGCATTGTAATTTACAACAGTAATCATTTCTATGTTCTTAGAAGTGAAATTTTCTCGTTTGGATGATAGAATGTCTTTATATAAGGAAAAAGATTTTCTGTGTCGACTGAGACTAAGGGGCATGTTTTATTTTTAATTGGAATTCTAGTTCAGTACAATCCAAAATATTTTTCAAATCGGGATTTTTTGATAAACTAGATCTGAGTTTGTCCAGGGCAAAACTGTCAAGTACATCAAGCACTTGACTTACAACATTCCATTGATTCTGCACTTCAGTTTCATGTCTTTCCAGCTCGTTGATTTTATCCACCAAAAACTTGTATGAATGCACGGAGTAGAGCTCTGTGGTCACTATTGGATTAGTAACTAGTTTCTTGACACTGTCAATGGCCGCAGAATCTCCAGGAAGAAGTTTGTTGATAAATGCATTGATTTTCTCAAAATTCTTGCAGTAGAATACAACACTGTTTATTCAAGACCCCCAACAGGTGACCACTGACTGGGTGGTAATGGCAGTCCAGTTATATCTTGGTACAAGCACTCCTGACTAAGGGACTTGAAAAGAACCATTTTCATTTTCAAAATGAAGTCGTTGGCTTTGCTATATTCTACATGAATATGTTCACATAATTGGTGTAGGACATGGGCAAGACAAGTCACATTCTTTAGGTTGTTGTAGATATACTTCAAATTTGATAATGCTGAAAACATGTAAGATGCTTAATCTGTAACAACAAGCCAAATCTTTTCATCCTAGATACCATTTGGCCACAACTTAACATAAACATCATTGAAAGTTTGGGACACTGTAGTTGAGCTAGTATTTAGTATTTTCAAGTTGGTACATTTTGAATAACATTAGCATCCGGTCAGTAGTGCAATAACAACGGACAACACATACCATTTTGTGGAATCTGTTGTTTGTCCAGTATAAACAGTACAGGATTGTCTCTGACAACGTCCAGGATTTTAGATATTGTTTGATCATAAACTGGTTTCATGTAGTTTTTCTAAGAGTGCTCTCGTTGGGGACAAACTTTCCCATAAATTTCTGAAGAAATGACTTAAAGGCTGGATTGTTTACCTTATATAAGGGTATATTTGCCTGCAGAAGAGCAGTCGTTAAATTTGCATAAAATGTACTATTAGCCTTCTGAGATTCTTCTCCTCTTTGAAATAAGGCCCTATAAATGTCTACTCAAAATTCCCCCTTTTCTGTTTGCTTCTCTGAACTCATGTGTCGCCTGATTTTCGTTTTTTGGTGTTTGACATTAACCGAAATCACATAATTGCAAATGGAACAGCCAAGAAGTTTTTTGTCTGTGCATATGCCTTCATCTTTAAACTTATTTGCTAAAATCTTCAGTTTAGATGCAGACAATTTGCCATTTTCTAATGTTGCCGATTATGTGTTGCAGATTTTCAGTGAATCTGTTTACATTCTTAGAACAACCCTAAAGCTTAATTGTTTAGTCCAGAAAATTTCCCTTTACCCCCTTTTCTCTCAACAAAAGAAGAGAGTAAGCTAATTATTGTACTTTTTCCCTCAGCATATGTGGTCCAGTTTAACAAATTTTTTTACTTTCAAGCGAATGAATAAAACCACCAAAAAAAAACAAACAAACAAACAAAAAAATAATTGTCAACATATTCTTTGAAAATGTAAACAAGGAGGAAGCTGGGTGCAAAGTATACTAGTCACCATTTTGGGGGCAGGTTTGCGTTTTGGGTGCATGAGTGCTAAACAATTTGGCAATGAGTGGGCCTACTGCACTAAAACTGATGTAGTTTGCCTTTTTACACTCTGCCCCTTTCAAAAACCAAGTGGGTGCAGCACCCAAAAAATCCAGACTTTAATTATAAGATACATAATTGAATTTGTAATTTATGTATTTACGGTCTCACATAATGTAATAGTTAACTCTTTGAAGAAAATGTAACTGAAGTGGGAAAAATTGTTTCTGAATGTATATTGCAATCAAAGTGTCAAAAAAGTGAAATGAAGATTTAATGAATAAACTGTAAAAGATATGTGTTATTAAAGTCCTTGATTGATCATAAAGTAAAATTTATAATAATAATCATACAGGTATTATTTTATAAAATCAAAACCACTCACACTTTTCCAGCAAAAGTTTAAGGAATGAATATTTTCACTTTATTTTATAAATCTGTCTCAAATTTCAAACTACAAAATTTCAAAATAGAATATTTCAAACATTCCAATTTGAAATTTTGGAAAAATAGAGTGTTTTTGTTAGAAATGTGTGAATGGTTTTGATTTCACAAGTTATCTCTTCCAGTTTAAATTTTGGATTTTAGCATACAGATGTTGCTCTTGAGATAAAATCCTTTGGGTATTCTTATATAGATAATTTTCAGTCATAAAGAAAA
>NW_019388990.1:0-1770 GCF_000671375.1 Centruroides sculpturatus
TATATTTTAATTACAATTAGTTTTTCTTCATTTAACCAGTATTTTAAGTATTCCTATTTTTATTCTGTATTATTTTAAACTTTCAGTTTTCCTTATTCCATTCAATATGAGTTGATACTTTTGAACTGTCTATCAAATAAGCCTTTAGCTTTTCATTTTTTATTTTTTCATTTTTTTCATTAATAATGTCTACTGTACTTGCATAATTTTTTGGTGACTGTAGATACTTCTGTATAAATTAATAAATGAATTTTCAGTATTTTTAATCCACAAGTTTTGGTAGATTATCTGTTTTTACAGATTAACTAATAGTTTTTTTACAATCTCTTTGCAATAACATAATGTTAAGATCTCTAATACTTAAAATCTACAAATATGTCTTTGTTTCTATATGCAGTTAATATGATTTTAAAAAAATTCAATAATGCAAATAACTCTTATTTCTTTATAATAATTCTAAAATTAATTAGGTGACAATGAAAATGTCATATACTCCTATATATTTTTGTCCAGATTAAAACAGATATTTGAATATGTGTTGTTGAAATTTTCCTAATTTGTGTTATACAAATTAAGAAAACTTATTATTTATTCCTTTCTCTTTTTAAGCTTCATTTTGGTTTATTAATTTTTTTTCAAATTACATAATTCTCTTCTCTAAAATTTTTACTTTTCATTATTTTTCATTCTTGAAGGTCTCTCTTTTAAATTATCTGTACTTTAAATTTAAAATGAACATTTTAAAGTGTTTTCTTTAGTGATTTACTTTAAATACAAACTTCTAATTCTAAATTTTTAACAGTTTATGTATAGAAGCATGCATAAACATATTCAGCCAGCAGTGACAAATTTTTTGTTACTGTTGTTTAGTGATTCATATTCTTTTCTTAAATACTATATGATAGCTTATGTTCTAATTTTAATATTTCATAAATGTTACAATAATCTATAACAATTTATATTGTGAAGAAATGAAATTTTAGAACAGCAATAGTGAAATATGGCAAACAGATTTTTGTATATACTTCTAGAATTTTAGGGAAAAAAATGACATTAAATGATAAAATCTGAAGACATGAAATAGTTTTAAATTATAAAATTAAATAAAATTTTAAAAATAACTGCTATTTTATTAATTTATTATTCACTGAAAGAAGCTGATAGTAATTAAAAGTGCAATGCAAAAAACTTAATACAATTTTTTTAATAATGTTTTAAGAAGAATAGAATTAGTAATAAGAATAGAATACTTATCAAAATTTAACTAATAGTTTGTTTTAAGAAACAAAATATTACTAACAATGAAAAAGTAACTTATTTTTTCGATGATACATTATGAATACACTTTTAAGACTGTTTTTGAAGTTTTGTTTGTAATTTAATTACAAAATAAATTTTATTAACTATTCTATCTTTAAATTTAGAATAAATTGTTAATATGATACTTGTTATAATTGTGTGCTTTTAATTTTGAGTTAACCTAAATATCATATTGCTGTGTTTGTTTCAGAATAATTTCTGTTTTAAAGGATAAAAATTAACAATTGTATTATGAAATGCATGATTGCATTTTCTTAAATAATCTGTGATATTATAAAATAACATAAATTATTGCTGTTGCATTTACAAAAATAATTTTTAGAACCAGTCTTTATGTTTTAATCATATAAACCCTTTAGTGACAAGAATACTTTGGCAGCCTAAAAATTTAAATTTCTATAAATATTTAAAACAGTTTTAAGATATAATTTCATTCTAACGTTGAACCTA
>NW_019388990.1:1982-5464 GCF_000671375.1 Centruroides sculpturatus
TGATTTTATATTATATTAATTTTTATAAATAATATATATATATATATTATTTACTTATAAATTTAATATGTTACATGTTTATTAAATGAAAAATTAACACTAATATTGAATTGTATTAAATCCTAATAGTTGTAAAAATAATGCAAAATTTTAACATAATATAATATTTTAATCAAGTAAAGGCAAGCTGCAAAAATTTTAATTTTCAAGGTTAAATACACTTTAATCTACAGATTTACCTCCAATACATTGCATGAGTGTAAATCTTAAGGATAAACTGCCAGTTAAATTAACTGGCCAGTTTTGGGTGGTTAAAATTTATTCTGTAGATTAGCAAAGAAACAAGATGGCTGATGAGCTTTGATTTTGGTATGGATAGCCTTTCTCTTGACTATTTAAATGAAGTTTATCCTAATATCTGTGGAATATTTTTAAAAAAGATCAGATCTTATATTGTTGTATAGCAAATGTAAGATTCAAGAATCAATTTCAATTTGAAAAGCTATAGTTTTATGTTGCTAATTGTTAGAGTTAAGTGAATTTTATTTTAATTATCTACCAGTAATAAGTTATACTCATTTCTCATTACAAAGAATATATATTAAAATATTGTAGGTACAATTAAATCCTGTTTATCTCAATCAAATGAAACTAGACTTGGTGCAGATTAACAAAAATCAGGATAAACTGAAATTATTGGGGCATTGAAATTAAAAGATTAAGATTTTATACTGAAAATAAACTTCTATACTTTGCTGACTTGAAACAATGAGAACATCAAAATCACATAAAGAATAATGTAAAAATTACTCAGTAAATACAAACAGTATGCATCTTTATTCTTAAAAATGTACAATTGCTACATGCATAATAATTAGGGTTATAACACATACCTCATAAAAACCTTTAACCGATGCGAAATAAAATTTAACAGTACAAACGTTTTCAGATCCCTCCTGTGTCCTCCTTCAGGTAAAAATCGTTTGAAAATTTACTAAATACGAAAAATATTCATTTGGAACGATTTTTTAAAAATCGAAAAGATAGAATGGAATCACGTGACCTATAGCTCTGAATGTCAAAGTTTCTACGTCATATCGACAGTTATTTAAATATTTTCCATCTTTTTTAAAGATTTTATGAATAACTTTGTTATTAAGCCTAAAAAAACATATCACATAGTCTCAGACAACCCATTTACTTCCTTTCTTTTAGGTTTACGATTCACTTAAACCTCCTGTTGTATTAGGGCCTGCCATGAATCGTAAACCTAAAAGAAAGGAAGTAAATGGGTTGTCTGAGACTATGTGATATGTTTTTTTAGGCTTAACAACAAAGTTATTCATAAAATCTTTAAAAAAGATGGAAAATATTTAAATAACTGTCGATATGACGTAGAAACTTTGACATTCAGAGCTATAGGTCACGTGATTCCATTCTATCTTTTCGATTTTTAAAAAATCGTTCCAAATGAATATTTTTCGTATTTAGTAAATTTTCAAACGATTTTTACCTGAAGAAGGACACAGGAGGGATCTGAAAACGTTTGTACTGTTAAATTTTATTTCGCATCGGTTAAAGGTTTTTATGAGGTATGTGTTATTTAGTTAAATTCGATGTGCAGGTGATAATTATTATAATTAGGGTTATAAATAATGTTTCAATGATTTTGCAAACATTGTAAAAAGTAATAATTTTTCCACAAAACATGTAAAAACTTAAATAGAAACAACTATTTAAACCAATCTGGCTATCCTAGAAACCTTGATACATGCATAGGGTTTGACTATAGTATCTACCAAGCCTCCTATTTATTTCCATCTACACTCCATTTATAACACACCTTTACTTGCTTATACAGTAGAGCATCGATTATCCAATTTAATTGGGGACTGGTGTTGGTCGGATAACTGAAAAAACGGATAACCGAAAAGTATGAAAAAACTCACTATTAGTATAGTATATTAGTATGTCCCATATAATTAGTATATCACTATTAACCTACTTTGCGTTGAATTTTCATAGATGTTAAGCCTAACAAAATTTTTTTTAAAATAATAATTGTCGCTATTGTATCGTTAAAAATTATTTTAAAATTATTTTATTGCCCACGAAACAAACAACCACTCATAATTAGAAAATTAAGCCTCGTTTAAATATTGGCCTCCCTTTCATGATCAAGCCAGTGTTGCCAGCTAAAACACACAAAAATTTAACAAAAATAATATTAAAGTAGCCAAGACATAGCCAAATATTGTAGCGCTGCATCACTAGCAGACATTTGAATTTGCCGACTAGAACACGGTCGGTTAACCGATGTGACGGTTAATCGGGGGTCAGATAATCAATGCTGTACTATATTTCATTCATCCATCTTTTTTTATCATTGCTTTCATGACATATCTGTGCAGTAAGAATTTTTCATCTAAAAAAATTTATAGCTAACTGCCAAGTCAAAGTAATTCATTCAACAAGTATAGCTTATTCTTTAGATTAGTGACCCTAAAAGTTTTTAAGCTATAAAAAACTTAGCTAGTAATAGTCAAAATCGTTTTGGGAAGTTTAAGTACTGTGTATTTTTTTGTTAAAAATGTGCATTGTGAAAAGTCATAAAATTAAAATAACTTGTGATGTCTGATGCATTAGTATATACTATTACAGAATTTAGGACCTTGCCAATTCATCAGTTTTTTTCTTGTCACTTAAGGGTTATTAATTGCATGAAGTTTATAAATAATTTCATTACTTTAATTGAAATTATATATAGCACTTCCATAACTTAATACTCATGTTTGCATGTTAAAATTGAACTAACATAAACATATTTATGGTTAGATGAACAGTTATCCATCTTTAAGAGAAGAAACAGAAAGAATTATCACCAGTCACATTCGACAGAAAGAACAACAAACAAAAGCTCAAATCAGTTTATTAGTTGAAACTGAGTTGGCATATATGAATACTAATCATGAAGACTTCATAGGTTTTACAAAGTGAGTTTAATTGAAAATAATTTTTTTAATTAAGGTAATTTAGAATTGGTATATATTGAACTGTACCAATTTTTTTTTTACATTCTTATAAACATTATTTACAAAAAATATGAATATTGTAAGTTTGGATGTTTTTAATATGTAAAAAAATAAGGGCAACGAAAATAATAATGTGAAAACCATAACTAAAGTTTATGCAAAAATTATGTTGTTAAATATTAATATTTTATAATTAATATAAAAATATGTTGTTATTATATGCTAATTTTTTTATGTTAATAAGTTCACTCTCACTGTAAGGGGAAATAAGTCACAGTAGGTCAATTTTTTTCTCTTGTGTAATTTATTTAATTACATATACAGGTCACCCAATAATCATGTTTTTCAACCGGTGGTTGGCGGACCACTGCAAGGATTCATGGTCCATCATGGTGTGAGAGTTTTAGGGGTATGTGACATGAGTGATATTGAGAACCACTGTCCAATAAA
>NW_019388991.1:0-3166 GCF_000671375.1 Centruroides sculpturatus
GGGATATTTGATAAATGCTAAAACTTTCTAAAGATATTTTCATTGAAGAGCACTGATGCTGTGTTTAAACTGTTTTATAAGTATAAAAGAATCGTGTAATTTATATATGAATTTGAGGTTGTTTGTTTGTTTCCCTGTACACTCTTAGGCCATTTGACCAATTGCTACAAAACTCGTTAGTTCCGCTTAAATACTTCTATCTTAGATTATGTCGTACATCCCACCCCAAAATATCTATTGAATTTCTGTAAATCAATTAATTTCTATCTACATTCAGTTTTCTGATTTACACGTAGCGCCATATATTGGGAAAAAATTAACAAAATCATAAACTAAATATAATTCTAACAAAAGAAGATATAATTTTACAAAAATATATATTACATTCGCTCAATTACTGTGACAGGTAGCACGTAGCACTTGCCACTCGTATTTTTGCTTTTTGAACGTTATTTTCTTAATAAGTGCACTCCAGTAGCCGAGTGGATAAAACCACCGAATAGCGGTAGTTAGTTTGTCGTGAATTCGGGCATGGCCAACGGGCCAGCCGCGAGCAGTTTTCCGATTTATCTTCACGTTAGTTTTGGGTCCAGCTTTTCATAAAAGTCTTCCCTAGATGTATTCCCTCAGCAAATCGCTCACGTGTTGCGTTGCCTTAACCAAATAAACCAAACTAATTGTAACAAGTCATTAGACTCGTTACTTATTTTGACATTGTCATGATGCCGAGCTGCAACTTTTCGTCATAACGTGTTTTCAATTCTTTTAGTGGTGGTCTTGCCCTGTATTGTGTAAGGTTGCCGACTTTAAGGGGGAAACAATTTATCTCGCGTCAGAATGAGCCTAAGGGAAACCGCGTATGTGGGTGGTGGCGAAGGAGGCAAATGAAAAACAAGTGTTTTACAAAAGAAAACCCGTTTATTTGTTGGAATTCATGCTTACATTGATATTGGACAATTCCAAAATCTCGGTGTTCCTATGAAACGGTGAGAGTTCGGGTGATCGGTCGTAGCCCGGGCGGACGAGAAGGATCGCTGGACGATGCAGATGTTCGGTGTTAAGCTGCGGCGTCCTCGGTGATCGGCGGTAGCACAACATAATAGATAAAGCACAACTGTCTACTTAATCCAGAGGAGACTCCCTTTCGACCTTGAAGTTCCGATTTTTATAGTTTTCCCCCCTACTATTCGCATTTCGGATTGGTCCCTCGTTCCATTCCTCGCTTTTAGATTGGTCTCTCCTTTGTCGCCAGGTGCAAGACGAAAACTTTTCGGGTCGCGGGAAAGGTCCGATTCGAAGTGTCCATCTGATACCTCTTAGTCGACTCTGCTCGGTGACTGTTTATAAAACAATAACACCTGCACTCATAACTCAGGCCGTTGTTTACCATTTTTTGACGTCTAAGAATTTAACGATCATTTTCATCTTTCATCTATCAAAAATTTCCCTTTTGTTTTTTGTTCGAAAAGGTTTATCTCGGCCAACATTTTATAGACTCGCGAGCCGATGATCTACCTATTTATGAGCGATCGTGTTAGAGTTTGTCTTCCGCTAAGACCAGGGCCTCTAGGCCTCTAGGACTCTAGGAGCGGGCAATCCGGACATTTGTCCGGGGCGCCATTTTGGCTGTAAGTGTGAGAAAAATACCCCGCGTTTTTTTATGCAGCGAGAGTGTAGCGAAATGACGTCACGAGCAGTATTGGCCAATTAGAAACCAGTTTCAGTGTGTTCGCTGTAAAGCGCTTCTCGAGCGCTGCATAAAAAAACGCGAGGATATTGATTTGTTAAATACTCAATTAATAGAAAATTTCACGTATCGATTTTTTTCGTTCTCTAAAAATTTACAGTGCGTATCGTATTTATATTGTTTATGTCTAAAAGTTAAAAATATTTACACTATTATTGAAAAATTAACGCAGAATTTGTAAAGGACGATGCTCGAACTTGTTTGAACATGCATATACAGTACTTCTCTGAACAATATTTCACAGGATACGAAAAATATTATGTGAGCCATAAATATTTTTTATATCCATTGACAGAAGATAATTTTCAAGTTATGTTAATTACGGATTTAGCTTATTTAGAACAAGGATAAATCTTTACTTTTTTGAAATATTATTTTGTAGTTTACATTGTTTAATTTGAGTTATGTGCGTGCATCTTCCAGAATGTCTAACGGACAAAGAAAACTGTCTGGTTATCAGTACAAAAAAAAAGGGCTGGAAAACGAAGCCGAAAGACAAAAACAAGCTGGCGCGTTAAAATAATATATTCAGAGTTGTACCAAAACAAATGACGACTATGAGAATCCAACATCAAGTCCTGTTAAAAAAGAAAATACAAAATCGTCAGAGGATGAGTATGACAAAGAAATGGACGAAGTTTCTAAATCAATTGGAACTGACGACACTCTGACTATCATCACCAGATGAAAACATTGAAAAAATTAACGCCAACGTGACACCTACAGAAAGCGTTCTACAAACTTTGAGTACAGATCCAGCATTGTGGCCAAGAATCTTAAGAGACGCCGAAAGAAGGTTTTTAGTAAGACAATGTCCACCTAAACCAATGCATAATTACAAATTTCCTTCCAATGACACTGGTCGACATTTTAGCGTAAATTATTATACACGAATTTTAAGCAATGGAGAGCAAGTTTTACGAGATTGGCTAGTGTGCTCTCTTTCACAAAACTGCGTTTACTGCTTCTGTTGGAAAATTTTCGGCTGTATAGTTAGTTCTCTTTCAAAGGAGGATTTTAAAAGTTGGAAACATCTCGGCGAAACTTCAAAAGAGCATGAAATTTCCAAAAATCGTATTCAGACTCAAAAATCATGGCTAGAAATGAACCTAAGGTTAAAGTGTTGTAAAACTATAGATGCGGTCTCTCAAAGAATTATTAATTAATGTCGAAACAAATCCTTGGAACGAGGTGCTTCTACGAGGCATGTCCGGAAAGTAAGTACCGTTTTGGAAAAACTCGCATAAAAAATATTTTTTCAAAACAAAATTTATTTTTACATGAAAGAGCATGTCTGAAACTATTTTTCTACATAGTTACCACCATTGTTCAGACATTTGTCATATCGGGAAACCAACTTGTCTATACCCTCTTCAAAGAAAGATGCCGCCAGTGAAGACAGCCACTGCTGAACATTGG
>NW_019388991.1:4949-6198 GCF_000671375.1 Centruroides sculpturatus
CCATGAGAATGTACACTAAGAAGGGATTTTTAGAAATTTCCCCGCGGGGGGTGAGGGAGAGAATATAGTCTTCATTGAGTACTTAGGTGTATTAAATTAATAACATTTCAGACATTGTTATAAATATTTTTATCCATTTCGATTTTAAAAATGTTCGAACCGTTTTAAATTCGAATTTGTTATTGCATATTGGTTCGATTATAGAACGATTGTAAACGCTCCAGAAAATTGATCAAATTGAAAATAGTTCGTTTGATTCTCGGCAATTCTCTTCAGCGGTAGGTGTTATATAGACCTAACAATTACTATGGTTATTGAAATATTGAATGTAAATGGGGTTTGCTTGCAAAACCTCCGCGGACGAAGTCGCGGATAACAGCTAGTAATTTAATAAGAGACGAGGCTTCGGGTTTATTAAATTGTATTAAACAATTTAAGTTTTTTTGTTCATTAATTATTTGGCATAAAAAACTAAATTCCATTAATAAGCGAGTCGATGCAAACGAAAGATTTTGATCTAGTCTTTGCACTTGATCTTTTACAAAACTGCAAAATATATTTTTAAGAATCTCCTATCGGATTCGTCCTTCGATGAAACTATTATTGATGCAAAAGACCTCGCTACCGAAATTGATGCGGAGGCTAATTTTTGATCAACAATAACACGACACCACGTTAGAAGAAGGAAAAGGAACTTCTTATACGAAGCACGAGATGAACCCATCGAAGATCCAAAAGAAAAATATAAAATAATTTTTTTTTTTTTTTTTACAATCGATCAAGCACTAGATGCTAAATTTGAACAACTTAGTAATCGTAGTAACTATTTTCAATTCTTATATAATATATACGATTTAAATATCGTGTCCAAAGAAATGCTACTAAAACACTGTAAGAATTTACAATGCATTCTGATGGCGATTCTGTTGACATAAATGGGGTAGAATTAGCGGAGGAAATTTCAGCAGTATCTACACTTTTGGGCAAAAAAAAAGTCTAAGCAATGTACTGAGCTTATTACAAAGTTAAATTTTGCCCCAAATCTTACTATTGTTTTAAGAATATTGCTAACGATACCAATAGCTGTAGCGAGTGGCGAAAGATACCAATAGCTGTAGCGAGTGGCGAAAGGAGTTTCTCTTAGTTAAAACTAATAAGAACTTTTTACGTTCGACTACAACACAAAATCGTCTTAATGGTTTGGCCATGTTGGCAATTGAGCATGAAATTGCTCAATTGCCAACATGGC
>NW_019388992.1:0-3737 GCF_000671375.1 Centruroides sculpturatus
AGAAAGAATTAACAACTTTATTTAAAATATTCCACACAGTGTCTAAACATATTAAAACGATCGCCAATACCCTTAGAGAAAAGAAAAGAAAGAAAGAAAAAGTGTTTTGTATTTAATATCAGTTATTTGTTAATTTTGAACTCAGTTTAGTTACACAACAACAAAACAACGTCACATCTATTCACTGGGTAAAACAATTGCTTTAAGTATGTATTGTATGTATGTATAATCTACTATTCTCTTATAAACTGCATCTAATTTCATATATTACTTCGTATAAACAAATCTGAATGATTCTTGATTTGCCAATGTCCATAGACAGCGTAAAAGCTGCTTTTGAGGAGACATGGGTCGTCTTCCAGAGGAAGTAATTTTTCGATGTCTATAATTGGGCTTATTTTTTAGAGGAGAATTTCAAAACTTTCTCTTGTAAGTCTAAGGTTGTTTAAAATCAATTGGCTTATAAAAAGGTAGAGTCTCTTCAATAAAAGTTTCTATCTTTTTTATTTTACCTTACTTTTCTTTTTTATTTTTTTCATTTTTCTACAATTATATTCACAATAAAATCACCCTCGTCCGGTTCGGAATCAAGTAGTTATATCTGTAATGTAACATTTAAAATAGCAGCTTTGACAATATTATTTTCAGGAAACCGCCATATTTCTTGTTAGCATTCGCGTTTACTTTCGAAGTGGGGCAGCGTTTATGGTCGGCGCTTTTGGGCGTATTTTAAATAATTGTTTAATTTTTTGCAGATGCTTACCACCAGGAGGTGTAAATTGATTATTTAAGTGAACGATTCAGTATTTGAGAGTTGGCAGCGTTTATGGTCGGCGTTTTTGGGCGTATTTTAAATAATTGTTTAATTTTTTGCAGGTAAGCTCACTGGTTTGTTTCGTCATGTCTAAAAGGAAGACTTATTCACCTGTAAGTCAGTCAGATAGTAGATCTAAGATTTTTCATTCGGACCCATTGGAGGAGACGAGTATCTTGGAGTTACTTCAAGGATAATTTGATATTAAGGATGGGATATCGTTACTTATTCAGCTAAATTTAAAGCAGAATAAGAAATTGGAAGGAATGATTGCTAGGATTGATAGAATCTACTCCTGGGTAGAAAATTTGGACGAAGCTATTGTTAATATAGAAACTAGATTAGAAGATTTAGAGAAAAAATTTACATACGATACCGGTAAGATTCTATCGGACGATAGAATAGATTTGGAAAACAAAATGGCCGAGTTTACATTAAGTCAGGAGCGGTTTGAGTGTTTTTTAAGGCGTAATAATTTAATAATTTCTGGTTTGCCTGAGTCGGAAGATGATAACTTACAAGTTAAAGATGTAGTATTGGAATTTTTTCAAAATAAATTAAGTGTTGATAATGTTCGTTTAGAGCAGTGCTATAGATTGGGTCAACAACGGAAAGATAGTATTAGGTTGATTTACTGTAGTTTTTTTGACTATGGTGATAAATGTAAGATTAAAAGAGCGGCATTTAAATTAAAAGGAACGAGGATATTTATAATGGATGACCTTCCTCCTTTAACTAGAGACATAAGGAAAATAATGAATGATTTTGCAAGAGAAAAAAAGAGATTGGGTGCTTCAATTACTTATTTAAATAATAGAAATGCGGTTAAAGTTGATAATAAAATTTATAAATATAATATAGTTTCTAAGAAAATGGAAGAACAAATGTCAACTTGACTGGGAATAGGTACGTCGGTACTTTCATGGAATTGTGAAGGTATTGTAAATAAGCCTATCTCTTTTTGGAATTTTTTGTATACTTTTGATATAATTTTTTTAATGGAAACGTGGTGGGATGGCAGGTCTGCTATTCCCAATTTGCAAAATATGGATAAATTTTCTGTTTTTTCGGAGGCAGGTTATCGAGAGGCTGATAGAGGGCGCTGTATTGGTGGCTGGTTGTTGTTATTGTCTAACTCTTGGAAAGTAAATATCTTGGAAAAAGATAGGCATTGGATTGTTGTGGAATTGTCTATAGGGCCTATAGTAATTTCTTTCTGTTTTATGTATATAAGACCTGCATTATGGAATTCTATTTGGACAGAGGTAGCTAGGTTGGTTAATTGTTATAAGATAGACTTTTTAATTGGTGATTTTAATGCTCGCATTGGAGTAGAACTGCAGGAATGGATTTATGAAAGTAATGAGAATATTGATCAGGATTGGATGTTGAGGTCATCAAAAGATACAGTATTAAATAATCGTGGAAAATTGGTGTTAGATTTTTGTGAAGAGGCGGGATATATTGTTTTAAATGGTAGAGGTTCATCTATATCTAAAGGTTATTATACATATGTGAGTGATATAGGCTCCTCTGTAATTGATTTGGCTTTGGTTAAGTTAAATAGATTATCTATTGTAACAAGTTTTTCTGTATTAGATAAAGTGTATAGTAATCATTTTCCGATAAGTGTAGTCTTAGATTGTAAATCTAAGAAGGAAATTCGAAAATCATTTAAGAAGTATAAGAGTAAGAGTGAGAGAATTTTTTGGAGGGAAGAAGGTAGTGAGAAGATAAATTATAAGTATAGGGAACTATTAGGTGCGATTCAGAGTCAGTCAGTATTAACGTTGGAAGGTTTAACTCATTTAATTAAATCTTCGTTTTCAGATTGGTGTCAAAGGCCAATTGGATTTTCCAATTTTGTGTGGTTTGATATGGATTGTAAGTTGAGTATTGCAAGAAGAAATCAGGCGTTGAATAGGATGAGACGGTCAAAGTGTGGAAATAGTGTTGCAGTTAAAAATTTTGTTAAAGAACGTAATGTGACTTGCAATTTATGTAGAGCTAAGAAAAAGCTTTTTTTGCAGAAGATCAATAAGAATTTGGCGTCTGGTGATAGTAAGCAGTTCTGGCGATTTATTAATTTCTTTGTTAAGAGTAAATACAGGGAGCTTCCAGATCTTGATTGGGTAGCTTTTTTTTCAAAGAAATTTCATTCTAGTAAATATTTACCTGATATGTCTATATATAATTGGTGTATGAATTGGCAGGACGAGCTGTTGGATACGGAGATAACAGAACAGGAAGTCAAAAAGATTCTAGCTTCTATGAAAAATGGTACTGCTCCAGGTATTGATGGGATACCGGTGGAACTATATAAGAATTTCCCAGATATGATTGGATATATGGTAGATCTGTTTAACAATGTTTATCAATCAGGGATGATTCCTTTAGACTGGCGCATATTTAAAAAGGGTCTTAGAGATTTACCTGAAAATTATAGAGCAATTTCGTTACTACTGACAATATCTAAAGTTTTCTGTAAAATTTTATGCATGCGTTTGATATCTTGGCTGAATAAGTTTGAGATATTTTCTGATTTCCAGGCTGGTTTCCGAGCTGGTTTTTCGACATTGGATAATATTTTTGTTTTACATGCCTTAATACAGAAGTCTTTAAGGAAGAGTCAACTTCTGAAGATTGGGTTGAGCTATAAATTTGTAAACTTTTTGATTCAGTTGTATACTAATACAGAGGCGTGCGTGTCTACTAAGGAGGGTACGACTGATCTATTTTTCACGTTAAAAGGTGTGAAACAGGGTTGTGTATTGAGCCCAATATTGTTCAATTTATATTTGTATCCACTTGTAAGTAAATTGAATGACTCTAATTTGGTGGGCATTGATCTTTTGGGAACGGAAGTGAAAATCTTGACATATGCAGATGATTTGGTTGTTATGGCAGATTCGCCTATAGGTCT
>NW_019388992.1:4062-5470 GCF_000671375.1 Centruroides sculpturatus
CTGGTTTCCGGGCTGGTTTTTCGACATTGGATAATATTTTTGTTTTACATGCTTTAATACAGAAGTCTTTAAGGAAGAAACGAGGTAAATTTTACGCTTTCTTCGTTGATTTGACGGCGGCATTTGATTCGTTGGATAGAGATCTTTTATGGAGTCAACTTCTGAAGATTGGGTTGAGCTATAAATTTGTAAACTTTTTGATTCAGTTGTATACTAATACAGAGGCGTGCGTGTCTACTAAGGAAGGTACGACTGATCTTTTTTTCACGTTAAAAGGTGTGAAACAGGGTTGTGTATTGAGCCCAATATTGTTCAATTTATATTTGTATCCACTTGTAAGTAAATTGAATGATTCTAATTTGGTGGGCATTGATCTCTTGGGAACGGAAGTGAAAATCTTGACATATGCAGATGATTTGGTTGTTATGGCAGATTCGCCTATAGGTCTTCAGAGAATGATTGACTTTTTAGGACACACACTACAGGAGTTAAAATTGTCTGTTAATATTGATAAATCTAAAATAATAGTATTTCGGAATGGAGGAAAACATTCTAATAATGAGAATTGGTTTTTACAAAATCGCAAAATAGATGTTGTTGATGAGTACAAGTATCTGGGTGTAGTTTTCCAGTCTAATGGACGTTTTTTAAAACATTTAAAGTATATTCACAGTAAAGTGACTTTTGGAAATGATAAGATTATTAAAACGTGTGTATCTGGTAGATTGGTACGTTGGAAAGATAAATTAAAATTATTTGAGTCATTCATTCAATCAGTAGTGTTATATGGATCTGAAATTTGGGGTTTTGATTGGAGAGACAGAGATGATAACATACAAATCAATTTTATTAAGCGTTTATATTCTCTAAAGAGATGGATTCCATCGTATATTATATATTTGAAGTTTCAAAGAGTTCCCCTTTATTTTAATGTAATAAAAAATAATTTAAAATAGTTATGTAAACAGTCTTCCAGTAAACTTACAGAGTCCGCTAAAATTTTTTTGGTCTCTCAAAGAGTATCGTGGGGAGATCGAATTGTGTTTTTGTTGCAGAAATTCGATTATCAAAATGATCCGATAATGATAAAAGAAAGTGAGACTTCTGATATTTTAATGAGTTTGGCGAATAATTATATAACTGAGTTTAAATACAAGGTGGTTAATTACAAATATAATAAATGGTATTTGGATGTTTTTAATGAATGGGGGTCGATGACCTATCTGAATATAGAAAGACCTTTTTGTATTACCCAAGCAGTATTATATGTGAGATGTAATATGCTTAGAAGAATGTTAAGTCCACATATGGATTACTGTGAATTTTGTAACACTACTGTTAATTTTGATGCTTTTCATGTAATAACGGAATGTAAGGCGCTGACTGCACTCAGACAAAAGTGTTTTGG
>NW_019388993.1:0-5795 GCF_000671375.1 Centruroides sculpturatus
TAAGTCTGATTTATTTCTTTAGTTCTTATAATAGAAATATTAAAGCATTCACAGTAGCTTCACTTTATAAAAATGGTAGGTCCAGCGCTTTTTTTCTTCAATATCAGAACCAATTTCGATGTAAATAATAAAATACATTTATTATACTATTAAATAGAATATTTACATGTTATTACATAATATTACAACTTATTTTGAATGTGTAAAATTTATTATTGGTAAATTGAATAAAATAAAACTGTTTTTAAATTTACGAATATATGCAACTGTATATGAGAATACAATAAAATAATTTTTATAATAAGCAATGACTTTAACTTAACCAAAATTATGAGTGCGTATCATAAGGGAATAGTCAGGACCTTGAAGAACCTCTATCCTGGATATCTGCGACGGTACAGTCGATTATGGAAGATAACATACAGGATCCATATGCTATTCTGTGACAGATTTGCCTACAGATGTTGGAATTACCACTACAGATCTGGAGGTGGCCGAAGCTATATCCCATGTGGTGTCATAGATGCTCGATGGGCAACAAATCTGGATATTGAGTAGTCCAAGAAAATGCGGCAACATGACGGACACATTCCTAGAAAACCCTAGCTGTGTAAGATCAAGAATTATCTTTCTGGGAAGGCTCAAGATTTTCTAAACGTATTTCTGTGGCTACTAATGTCCCTTTGCCACTACTAGGGGTAACCGATTGTTACAGAGCTGACTCCCCAGACCAATACGCCATTAGTAAGGACGAGTACCGTTCAATAGTAAAGGTGGGATGTGGGATTGAAGTGCTCTCTAGGGACCTCCACACTAAATTTGATAGTTTTGCTTCCAAACAGAACATTAATTTGTTGTTAAAGATGATGCAATGTCTGTCGGCAGCAGTCCATGCTTTTCTGTGATAGTACCACTATAAACAAAGTCAACAATATCGAAGTTCTAATAGCGGGAATCATAGCTGTCATCTGCATGCAAATTTGCTTGTTAGTTATCTACATACGGTAACAGAAAAGGCTGGCTGTTCTGTAGCAAGACTTCCATTTGTGTCTGTATGGTGGAAAAAGCTGCCACCATGATTGCCGATGCAGTTGTCTTTGCTTGTATCTCTGTCTGGAGCGTAAAGAACCTTTCTCCACCGTGTAGGTGTGCCCTGATGTATTCACTGCCTCGTTGACTGCTCTCACTCAGATCAGAACGGCTCAGATAATGGGAAAATTTATCTCTGTCAGTTGTGAGTAATGTTTTTGATGCGTTGTTCAAGCATGTCTGGCGTTAGAAGATCTTCAAAAAATACACAGAAAACTCTGAAAACTCTGAACACTGTAAGTCTATATGTACTTTTTTATAGGATGCCGAGGTAGTGATTTTAAGGCACTCTGATGACAACACTTGGCGAATAATCAGAAAATTATAATCATTTACACACCTGTCTTAGATAGTTTTATGCCGAATTTTCGAAGTAAACTAAACTGTATTTTTTCCCCTGTCAATGAGTGTCATGTTATNTTAGATTTTACAAATACGTGTGCCGGGCTGTGAACGGCTCATGTATTTGTAAAATCTAATTGACTCGTACAACATGGAATTCATGGAATTCATATAAAACGGAATAATCAACAGTGTTATATGGGATCGACTGTATATATAGGCCTATTATACCGAATATGATAATTTTTCCCATTTATATACCAATATTAGAGCGATTTATATTGAAACCAGTTAAAACATTAGGCGCATTGCGTGCAAAGTGGCTTTAATGCAGCTGAATAAGCAAACCAATGACATAGGCCGTTTCAAATGAAACAGCTTATGCAATTGTGTTAAAGTCGCTTTTATAAGAAACGCGCCCATTTTAAAATACACAACTACCAATATCACTTTGGAAATCATGAAAAGCAAATATATGGAAGTGACAAATCTTTTCTATTCAATCAAAGACAAGATAGTTAATGTTACGAGTTAAAAACCCAATCTTCTTCAAGACCACTTCCAGAGTTCGACCCTCTTGCTTGCTCGTTTATCTTCTTCCGTTGGAATAACAAAAATCATCTGAAATACAAGGTTCAATAATTGATTTAATGATTTTGATACTTAAAATTATAAATAACAATGATAATAGATCCGAATAATAAAATATGCTTTTACGATACAGCCATCTGTTCCCTAATATATCAAACATTGACCTTATTTCACTCCTCCGACTTTTCTCTTTTGGACCGACACAAACAACTAAAATAACGAAGTGCCATTAAAACACTAGTTAAACGTTAGAATAGACTAACAAAGCTACAATATTCAGTTATTACATCAACTTCAATAAAGATAATAATATGTCACTTACCTTGAGAAAGTTATAAGATGATTTTGTTTCAATGACGTACTACTTCAAGCTTGTAGGATACCACTGCAAATCGAAAACAATTGACATGTATAGACACGTTCACAATCAAAATTGATGGTTCCATTTGGTGGAATCCATGGCAAACTCTGAAGATACAATGACTGGATCATCTGGCTCCTACCTTAAAAATATAATTTAATTTAATGTGCATAATTTTAAGTATTGAAAATTTTTTAAATTTCACAAAGTTTTAATCTTTTAATTATTGACACATTTAAGTATTTATTGACATTGAAAGTATGCAAATAATGTTTACAATTTGCAGTTAAACTTCATTAAAAATCTTTATCAACAAGAAGCTATTTGAATAGAAAATTAACACGGAAAAATAATTCAACATTTATTTTATAAAATAAATCAAAAGTTTATAAGACAGCTTACCGATGTAAGGATTTAGAATCAAATCCAGGAAGCAATCCTAGGAATGATCTACACCGAATATATCAAGCCCCCGTCCCTCACCACCGTTTTCATTGTGAGCCTAGTCAAACCCAAGATGGGTATGATTAAAAAGGCCCTCTTAGTTCCCATAAGGAGAAAATAATCAAATATGAGAATATGTTATAACGAAATAAAAATGTCTTGTGTACTTACTGAAAAACATAAAAATATAACTTTGGACATATAAAAATATATAGTATACATGTAATTAATTCCTAATTAGTGCCAAATAAAATGAATCTTTTAAGACAAAATTAAATCATTAATATATTTTACTTGAAAATTTAAATTCTTTAAAGCTTATAAAACTTATAAAATTAAAATAACTTATCTATCCGATAATTTTGAATTAATATTTAATATAAATAACTAATCTGAAATTTTATTATGACATAATAAAATTTTTTCTTATAAAAATAATAAAATAATAAAACTCGATATTAAAATTTGTGATTTAATTTTTTTTGAATACTTTCATTAATATCTTCTAAGCTCTCTTTTCATTTGAAGAAACCTGTACTCTGATATAATGATATTAAAAAAAATAAATAAGAAAACATCTCTAAATTAAATCCGGCTTATCATTTTTGGTTCGAAAATATAATCAAATCCGGAAAAACAGGAAGATATTTTCATACGGATTTTCATATTTTTAATATCATTCCTTTAACTCCTTATTTCCCCTTCTATAATTTAATAAATGTGTCATTAACTGAATCAGATGGAATGCATTCTTTTAAAATTCTATTCCACTACGAGTGATAACTTAAGTATTTTTCTCGTATAATTTTCTACAAGAAATTATTTTTTATTGATGAATATTTGGATAAATATATTCAAAAATTAAAATAATATTTTTCGATATAACAGCACTTTTGTATATTGTATTTGAAAAATATTGTTGTTTTTCAGAAAATATATTATATGTTAGCATTAAATATACCATTAGAATCTGAATTCCTTTCGTTTAGCATCTTTCAAGTCAATAAAAATGAAAATTTGATAAACGATATTATAAATTAATGCTGTTTTAATAGGAAAAGTTTCAAAACTTTTTTGATTTACAAAGAATATTAATAATTATAATTCCTAAATAGTAATGCATGATTGTGGTGAGATAATCGCAAGATCAAGTTCATTATTTAAAAGCAATTAGAGATCGTTTCTATCTTTAACTATTTAAACATCGCCTTTTCTTCCTTTAGATTCTTTAAATCAAATTTTAAAAACATTCTAATCAAACCATTAAGAGCTTTGAAATGGAAATTATAAGATAATCAAAGACATTATAAACATCTTATTTATTCTCTTATATAAAACGTTTCCTTCGATAGTTTTCATTAATACTTCTTAAGCTGGGGTATTCTTTGTTGAGTTAAATAGAAAAATAAAAACTTAACTACGAAATTTTAAATTTTTATTTAAACTGAGAGTCCGACATTTGGCATCAGATATTTAAGTTTTATTTACTTTACAAATACTCCTTTTTTCATTTACATTGTTGAATGAAATAAATGTACTTTAAACTTAAAATATTTACACAGTTCTAATCTAAAACACAACATTATCTTTAATCAACGAGCCTTCCGTTTAGTGCTTTATACCTTACATAGGCTGTTTAGTGCTTTCTACCTGCCTTACCCCATTTTCTTCCCTCTGTCATTGGGAATGCTTGATGCCAAGTGCGCCAATGACAGAACATCTCGGATGCAAAAGGAAAATTTAATTTTGATTAAGCTGTTCTTCTTTTATATTTTGTTTATTTAAATTATAACTATGTTTAATTACAGTTACAAATTTCCAGTTAATGCTGAACATTACTATAATGATAATTTTAAGGCTGGCTCTGAAATGTGGCATTCGCCCATCTCTGGGTTCGAGTTAAATATTCCACAAATTATAACGGTAAAAGTGATTTAAATATGTAACTTTACATCCTCAACCATTAATACTTTAGTACAGCACTATATTCTGTAATTTTCTTATGGAAAAATATCCCAAAAAATTAAATAAAAATTTATTGATTTAATATTTTGTCTTCAAGCGTTGCTCCTCCGGGAAAATTTTCTGCAGACTCCAATGTTAACAATATTTGAAAAATGAGGTAAAGTTTATCTTAATTTGTGAATATATTTGAAATTCATTAAAATTTCTGTAGCCTCTAACGAAACAATTAGTTGCCTATATGTAAATAATGTAATTATAATTAAGATCGTAATTACATAATGACTTGTAAAGCAAGTTTATATAGCTTATTAAAAATTCCATTAATTTACTATTTTAAAAATTTATTCGAATAATAATTTTCCAATTGAAAATAAAGTTTATTTTCAAGAAATTTAAAATTATATTTGGATATTAAGTTATACGTTATATAATTTTATAACAAATATAGTTTTAAGTTCAATTTATATTTATCAAAACGAAGCAATAAATTAATAATAAAATAAAGATTTTATTCTATAAATTTTTAGTTTATTAAATAAGAATTTGATAAAACTTAATAAATATCTCCAAATAATTTAATTTGTTTATATTTAATATAATTTTTTTCGGTGTTTTTAAGTCTAAAATTGAAATAGTTGCTTAGTGGCTTTGGTTGAAAAGTGCAAAAATCGCCAAAAAAAGCTGCAAACATTTCGAATGATATTTGTCTGTTTTATGTCTATCTTGATAACTTTAAATCGTGAAAATACACATTACTATCAAGACAGAGAAATGATGATCTTAAATAAGTATTTTAAATTCACAAAAATGCATTAGATCGTTATTTCGAGTGTCTAAATCCAATCAAGAAAATAATACAAATCATTTTCCTATAAAATGCAATTGAACACAATGCTTAATATAATGAATACAGTAGAGCGTCGTTTATCCGAAAGTCGGTTATCCGAGAGCATTTCAGTCGGCAAATTTAAATTTTCGCTAGTGCTGTGGCGCTGCAATCTTT
>NW_019388994.1:0-1000 GCF_000671375.1 Centruroides sculpturatus
AATTTGAGCATTCAGTTGTCCTCCATTTAAGAAAAATGCAAGATATGTGAGGGAAGTAAATAATCTACATATAGGATATCCCAATATATGCGCTATTCCTCTTGCATATAAAAACATTCGAACTTTTTTCATTTCTTTCCTGCAAATATAAACAGTTCGCAATAACAAATTACACAACTTTGAAAGTAATTGTGAAAAAACAGGAATGGCAGAAATACAGTAAAATCTGTGTAAAGCAGAATTATACCAAATCATTTTCTATTAATCAGGTGAGTTTCCATCTTAAATAGTTTATTTAACTTGAAGAAAGTATTTGTTCTAAGCAATGTTTTATACAAATTTTACTGTATTTAATATCACTTACTCTCTGATTTTCTCAACTAATGCAGCATATGGCAATTCCCAGGTGTACATTTTAATTAATCTCATATCAGCAATCATCTCATTCAACAGGTTTAATCTTTTATCCCCCAATACAGCTGCTTGTAATCTATTATTATGAAATTATGATTAAATATAAATATATAATTTTAAAAAAAATACACTTATATAAAACTACTTTATACATATTAATTTTGTTTATGTAGTTACTATTTTCTTTTATTCCTGTCACTAACTTTACTTTTTTGTTTATTAAATATTTTGTGGACATTTAGTAAAGTTTTTAAACCATTTGAATTTGAACTCCTAACATTAAAAAAAAAAAAAAGATGAAGCCACAAATAAAGCTATTCAAATAAGAAAAAAAATAGTTGGAAAAGAAATTCATACAACAAAATTAACGATGAAAATTAATACAGTAGAGCGTCGTTTATCCGAAGGTCGGTTATCCGAAGGAATTCCAGTCGACAAATTTAAATTTTCGCCAGTGCTGTGGCGCTGTAATCTTTGGCTATGTCTTCGGCTATTCAAATAATTTACGTTTTTGATACTAAATTAACTTCTGAAGTATAATTTTTTATTGTTTTTATACTTTTCAATATATTTATTTTGTTTGTAC
>NW_019388994.1:2416-8244 GCF_000671375.1 Centruroides sculpturatus
AAAAAAATTAATTCTACTGAAAAGTATCAAAATTAATGTTATTTAAATTTTTACAATGTGTGTATGTGTAATAATTCAGATTGTTTAAAATTTTAATGTATGCATTGTTGTATGCTACTATTTTCGTAATAAATGTTATAAACTTATGAATTTTATAAGGTATTTTTTGATTTTCTTCGATATGTCCTTTATTTTCCCCCCAAAAATATGGTCACTGTACGTATATAATGCCATAAAATATTATTTTCAGCAATTTAATGATCCCAAACATTGTTTTTATATTGTGAATCAATGGACTGCCTATAATATTCCTCATTTTCTGCTGATTTCTCCACAATTACTTGACATCAGCCTCATAAAACATCTATGGGCAAAGTTTAGAAAAAGCCATAAATTTTCAAATCAGAGTAAAAGCAGTTATTAGAGTTTTAGACCAAATGAGAAAAAATGGGAAAAAATTCCACATGACTTATGAAAAAATAGCTTCGAGTAAGCTAAAGGTGACCAACAAAATATACTCTTTGTATTCATATTTTTAACGTTACTTTTAAAGAGATATAGTATTATTAAATTATTCATTTATATTTTTCAGAAATTTTTCAGTTCTATTAAAGAATTTGGCACATTGTTTGGCATGTTTATCAGACATATTATCTGTGATTATTTTCTTTTTCTGCAAATCGAATTCGCATTCCAGGTTGGCTCATTTTGTCCTAGAAGAAATGATGATGATTTACGCTTCTTCACAATGTATGTTGTATAATTTTCTTCGAATAAACGTTATACAAAAAATAATTGAGTATTTTTTCGGCATTATCGTATTTTATCGTATTATCCATATGGGAAAAATTGTTTTGCTTAATGAGTGTTTCTCATTATGAGTAAGCTTCTTGAACGAATTATGCTCGTCAAACTAAGTTCAACTGTATTTAATTAATTATAACCTTTACATAGCCCAAACATTTGGCATTTGCATATTGTTTGGCATGTTTATTATATAACGGGCTATGGTTGTTGTTTATACGTACGTAATATGTGTAAACATAAGTGTGAAAAAATGTGTAATCACAAGTGATACTAAGATGCTAGCAGAACAAGTGCTAAACACAAACTGATTAAGCATGCGCACAATCCGGGACTTCCTCTCTCCTTGTCAATCGTTATGCAAAAACATTGCTCGTTAAGCAAGTTATTTTCCACAATTTGTTTTTGCTCGTTATGCGAATTGCTCATTAAGCGATGTTCCACTGTATTGGTAAAAAGTATGTGTGGAGGCATGTTGAAGAAAGATAGCTTACAAAGAATATGCAGCAAACAGTTAAATATAAAAGTTCAAATGTGTTCATTTAAGGCTGCATATCAGCAGTTGAAACATGAAATTTGGCCGTAATTAGATAAATAATAAATAAACATGTTTACTCGAAATTATTAAAAATAGTCTACATTAACGTATAGAAAAACTGAATCTGGCCATAAAATATTATCTTCAGCAATTTATTGATCCCAAACATTGTTTTTATATTGTGCATCAATGGACTGCCTATAATATTGCTCATTTTCTGCTGACTTCTCCACAATTACCTGACATCAGCCTCATACAACATCTATGGGCAAAGTTTAAAATAAAGGCATAAATTTTCAAATCAGGGTAAATCCACAGTTATTAGAGTTTAGACCAAATGAGAAAAAATGGGACAAATAGCATCGAGTAAACTAAAGGTGACCAACAAAATATTAAATAAATGTTTTATTTACTTTATTTACTTAAATACTGTTTGTATTCATATTTTTAACACAACTTTTAGAAAGATATAGTACAGTCGACCCCCTATAATTACGGTCCCTATAATTACGATTCCTATAAAACTACGAAAAAATTGTGACCGGTATCCGTAAAAAACAGTAAAAATTCCCTATAATTACCTCAAACGTCATCGAGCAGCCGAACTACTTTCCCGCCGTCCGTAGCGCCACGCTACGGAGAGATTTCTATCGTCTGGACAGTATTATATAAATTATATATAAATTAGGTACTGTACATATAATTATATATTAATTATATATAAATTAGGTACTGTATANAGAGTATAATAGCAAAGATACAGAGAGTGGGAAAAAGATGTATAATGTTGCTGGGCAGTATGGCGTGAACAGGTCTATAGTAGGTCGCAGTTCAATCTTATTTAAGAAAAATACTGTATAATCAAGAAGACTCAAGCAGCTAAAGGAGTAACAAAATTCACATCTGAGAAATAAAGAACATCGAAGAGTTCATAATGGAAACTGAAACAGATCTGACAACAGAAGAACGCCAATAACTTTTGAATGAAGAACACCAAGAAACTTGGCAAGATATGTTTTCTCCTGAAAAAGAGTATTAATGCCGATATCTGTTTTTAAAGATTCTTTGAAGAAGTCAGAGGATGTCAGAACAATGGTCTTAGGATGTCATCCAAACCAGGTTGAGGCTTGGGGATCTCTACAATTGCAATACTATTAATTACTTCTGAAAAATCCTGAAGAAGAGAGAAAAGAAATCAACATTAGACAGATTCTTTAACCCCCCACAAACGGAAAAAACATGACTAATAAAAATGCAAGACTGTGTATGTATGTATTTTTATTATTACATATAAATAAACATAGTAAGAAAGTATATATTTTTTATTTTGGGGGTCTCCAGAATGAATTAATTAAATTCCCATTAAAACCTATGGTAAATCGATGATCGGTTAACGAACAATTAGGATAGCAAACAAAGTCTTGGAATGGATTAGGTTCGTTAACCAATCACCCACTGTACTTTCATCTATAAGGAAGAATGAAATTTATTAAGATAATGAACAAGCTAAATAATGAAATCTCTGTAAAAAGTAAATATGATGATGATCAAAACTTGGAATTAAAAATGACATTTTCATATTTAATTGTAAAGAACCTGATAAAGAATCTAAAGAAAGTTTCATAACGTTAAAAAAAATTCTAGATTAAAATATCAGAAATTATTATTATATATTTTGAGACATACAAAATACAAATCTTTGGTTCTGTATAAGTAATGAATTTGTAAATGTGTATGCTGTTTATCAGCAAAATAATATATTGATAGTAAATAAAATACCTTAATTTGTTGCTGAGAAATATAATTGAAAAACTAACGTTTTCAGCCTGATTAACAGGCCATCACCAGGTCTAAAAAACGAAAATGGAACAGATACATTCCATGTATAGAATACAAATATTTAAATCAAAATTTAGAACAAAAATTTTTAAAAATATACAAGAGAAACGGAAGAATATATAAAAATAACACAAAATAATATTAAAATATACAAGAGAAATGAAAGAATATATAAAAATAACACAAAATAAACTAAAAAATAAAAAATATAAATCTTCCAATAAACTAATTCTAGCTTGAGTTGAGTTCTTGCTGAGCACTTTTAATGTTATATTGATAGTTTTATAGTCAGTGCTTTTTTGTCATAGAATGCAATGGAATGGCGTTCCACCACCTTTTTTCGATATATTTTAAAAGTTTTAAGAGAATTTTTGAAAATTTGACGTTTGGTCCATGTTGAATCGCTCTGTTGAGCATAGAAGATAAGCAACAAAATTATTGATATTAATTAATTAAGACAGTCCTGCTCCTGCTTGTGTGCCGAATCTTATGTACGATGCATGTAATATATTTTTAGTAATGAGATGAGCGTTCCACCACCTTTTTTTTTCCAAAAAAAAGCACTGTTTATAATGATTTGTTTAACCTCATTGGTAATACTGTTTCCTAGTTAGCTGTATCATCATCATTAAATTTTCAATTGACACTGCATTAATCATCAAAGTTTAACATAATGAAAATCAAATCTACAGCATTAAATTCAAATTTCCCTTTTAATTACAAACTAAACCATTAAATTTATTAGATTAAATTGAAATTATTCAAGGAATGGAAAACATAAAGTATAGAAATTCTCAATTATAAGACTAAGGATTGTCTATAAATGTATACATAATTTTAATTTTCTTATTAATTTAAAGAATTAAGAAAAACATATAGTTTATTAGTACAAAAGTAATAAAATCAGCTTTGAACACTTATGCAAATATTTTGAATCCTGTAGTTTGTAAAATACTAGTTGCATGTGCCTGGTGCTTTCTGAGGGAGTAGGAGATAGAAATAAAACAATAGTTTTAATCACTAAAATGTACTGTACATTTATTGACCTGAGTATTTATAATAATGAAACATGAAATACAAAAAATTACTCTGGCTTAACTTAAGAGGTTGGCTTTAAGAATAGTTGGTGGTTGGGGACTCATTGCACTATTTTTTCTAGAGTGTCAAAGAATATTCATGGCAAATTTGGTGCAGATATGTTAAGTGGTATTGAAGCTTTTACCTAACATACATTAGATATTTTGACTTTTTTATAGAAACTAGCTGCAAGGACCCGCTTTGCTGGGTTTTTATTTGTGGGGAAAAAGTAACGATAGTGAAGATTAAAATAATTACATTATAGCCAATCTTACCCGGGATTACCCGGGAATACTTGGACCAATCTTACCAATCTTATGGAGTTTTGAGCAACAAGTATAATATATATACTTGTGGTCCAAGTATATTTTGGCCCAATCCTTAAATATACAAGTATATTTAAGAACTAACATATCTACATTATAGTAATAAGCATTAGAACTTTATTACGAATAAGGATATTTTAAAAAATTACTTCTACAGACACTTTCAATTTTTATTTAGAAATAAATAAATTCATTTATTATAAATAAGAAAAACAAAAATGTATTTGAAAAACACAAATATTTGTTTTATTTGGGTCTCTAATTAATAAAAAGTGACGAAACACCATTTTAAAGTGCATTTTTATTCAACTAATATATTTATAAATAATGTGTAACCCAAAAAGTAGCCAATGCGTCAAATGATATTTTTTACGCCAAACTAATAAAAGGGTAGACAAATTTGGCGAAAAGTAGCCAAATCTTGCAACGCTGAAAGGAGTACTAAATAAAGCTGGAGTTGGGACTCAAAGGATTATAGACCCAAAGCAAGAAAAAGAGAGAAAAGACCCTAGATAAAAAAGTGAGGAAAGTTGAAAAATTAAGGGTCAATATTTGCATAACAAAAGGTATATTTAATCTTTCTCATTTAACAAGAAAATGCTTTATTCGTATATTTAACCTTTCTCATTATATTTTTTTCTTTTGGCCTTTCTCACCTTTCCCCAAATTTGAGTCTATACTCCTTTGAGTCACAACTTTAACTATATTTAAAATACCTTCCTCATTCTAACATTTCCAAGTTTTTGAAAATGTTTCCTTTCCACTCAAAATTAAAATATGTATAAAGGTTTACTGCTTTGTGAAACGTCTTTTTTGAATTTGTGCCGTTGAAATAAATAAATAAATAAAATAAAATAAAAAAATCTGTCGGTTTNCATAGTGATGATTGAAAAAGGATTTGAAAATAAATATGGAATTCCGTGAATATTCTGTAATAAATAATAATACCAGTATTATACAAAACACTATAAATTCGATCAGTAGTAATAAAAATTTTAGTATAATTATTATAGAAACTAGCAGCAAGAACCCACTTCGCTGGTTTTTAAAAAAGTAACGATAGTGAAGATTCAGATAATTACATTATAGCCAATCCTACCCGTTTTCACAGAATGCGAGAATTAAGTCCCCCGTTTCCAGACTAATTATAGATCTGGTCCCGATTCTATTTCTGAACGTCTCCTGTTCGCGTCCAGTGAAACGAACTATTTTCAACGTTTCTGGAACGTTTACAATCGTTCTAT